>NW_017674212.1:27833-34036 GCF_001879085.1 Nicotiana attenuata
CAAAAGGAGTTGAATTTGAGGCAGAGGAGGTGGTTGGAGTTGTTGAAGGATTATGATATCACCATTTTATATCATCCGGGAAAGGCCAATGTGGTGGCCGATGCTTTGAGTAGGAAGTCAGCCAGTATGGGCAGTCTTGCTTATATTTCGGTCGGTGAGAGACCGCTTGCTTTGGATGTTCAGGCTTTGGCCAATCGGTTTGTGAGGTTGGATATTTCTGAGCCTAGTCAAGTATTAGCTTGCACGGTCGCTCGTTCTTCTTTATTGGAGCGTATCCGTGATCGACAGTATGAAGACCCCCATTTGTGTGTCCTTGGAGACACCGTTCAGCGCAGAGATGCCAGGCAGGTTACCTTAGATGATGATGGAGTTTTGAGATTGCAGGGTCGAGTATGTGTGCCTAATGTGGATGGGCTCCGAGAGTTGATTTTGGAAGAGGCCCATAGCTCCCGGTACTCTATTCATCCGGGCGCCGCGAAGATGTATCAGGATTTGCGGCAACATTATTGGTGGCGTAGGATGAAGCAGGATATTGTTGCATATGTAGCCCGGTGTTTGAATTATCATCAGGTTAAGTACGAGCATCAGAGGCCTAGTGGTTTATTTCATAGGATTGAGCTTCCCGAGTAGAAGTGGGAGCGGATCACTATGGACTTCATTACTGGACTCCTACAGACTCGGAAGAAGTTCGACGCAGTATGGGTCATTGTTGATAGGCTGACCAAGTCAGCACATTTCATTCCTGTGGCAGTCTCATATTCTTCTGAGAGGTTTGCTGAGATCTATATCCGGGAGATCGTTCGCCTTCATGGTGTGCTCGTGTCTATCATTTCGGATCGAGGTACGCAGTTTACCTCGCGTTTCTGTAGAGCAGTTCAGCGAGAGTTGGGTACGCGGGTTGAGTTGAGCACAACATTTCATCCTCAGACAGACGGGCAGTTCGAGCGGACTATTTAGATTTTGGAGGATATGCTACGAGCTTGTGTCATCGACTTTGGAGGTTCGTGGGATCAGTTTTTGCCTTTGGCAAAGTTTGCCTACAACAACAACTACCAGTCGAGCATTCAGATGGCTCCTTATGAGGCTTTATATGGTAGGCGGTGTCGGTCTCCGGTTGGGTGGTTTGAGCCGGGAGAGGCTCGGTTGTTGGGTACGGACCTGGTTCAGGAGGCCTTGGACAAGGTCAAGATTATTCAGGATAGGCTTCGTGCAGCTCAGTCCAGGCAAAAGAGTTATGCAGACCGCAAGGTTCGAGATGTGGCTTTTATGGTCGGTGAGCGGGTATTACTCCGAGTGTCGCCTATGAAGGGCGTGATGAGGTTTGGGAAGAAGGGCAAGCAAAGCCCTAGATTCATTGGTCCGTTTGAGATTCTTGATCGAGTGGGAGAGGTGGCTTATAGACTTGCATTGCCGCCGAGCTTATCAGCCGTGCATCCCGTGTTTCATGTGTCCATGCTTCGGAAGTATCACGGCGATCCATCCCACGTGTTAGACTTCAGCACTGTCCAGTTGGACAAGGACTTGTCTTATGAGGAGGAGCCGATGGCTATTCTAGACCGGCAGGTTTGTCAGTTGAGGTCGAAGAGTTTTCCTTCTGTTTGTGTTCAGTGGAGGGGTCACCCTCCTGAGGCATCGACCTGGGAGTCCGAGTCCGATATGCGGAGCCGTTATCCATATCTTTTTCCCAACTCAGGTACTTCCTTCTTCTGTCCGTTCAAGGACGAACGGTTGTTTTAGAGGTGGAGAATGTGATGACCTGTCTTAAATTAAATTCTATGACTCCGTGGCCTTGAAAACCTCATTTAGAGTCACCTCGATTTACGTGTGCAGTCCGGGCACGTAACCGGAAAGCTTAAATATGAAAATCTACAAAAAATGATAAATTTTAACTATAAGATAAATTAATTTGACTTCGGTCAATATTTTTGGTAAACGGACCCGAACCCGTGATTTGACGGTCCCGGAGGGTCCGTAGGAAAATATGGGTCTCGGGCGTATGCCTGGAATCGAATTCCGAGGTCCCAAGCCCGAGAAATGAATTTTCAAAGGAAATTATTTCTGAAATTGTTTAAGGAAATTTCAAATGAATTTGATTAGAACGTGTTGGTATCGGGCTCGTATTTTGGTTCCGGCACCCGGTACAGGTCTTATATATGATTTAAGATGTTTCTGTGAAATTTGGTGAAAAACGGACGTCGTTTGACGTGATCCGGACTTAAATTGCTAAATTTGATACCTGATGAAGTTTGATAAAAAGTTCTTGATTTTGAGGTTTGATTCATGGTTATTGAGGTTATTTTGGCGATTTGATTGCACGGATAAGTTCGTATGATGTTTTTGAGTTAATATGCATATCTGGTTTGGAGTTCTAAGGGCTCGGGTGAGTTTCGGGTAGGTCCGGGGATGTCTTAGGCTTAAAAATCACAAATGTTGCAGGTTCAGAGAAATTGTAGATCTCTGAACCTGCTAGTGCGGTCCGCGAGAAATCGAGTGCGACCGCGGAAGGGGTAGTGCGGTCCGCAGTCGACTTTGTGCGGGCGCGGTGGAGGGCTGTGCGGCCGCGGTCGATTTTGTGCGGTCCGCATAGGGAGGTTCAGAGACTGTATACCCTCAGGAAAAGGCTGTGGGGCCGCGGTCCGCACAGGGATTCTGAAAGGTATATATATAGACGGGATTTTCAGTCATTTTTCATTTTTCAAAACCCTAAAAACATAAGAGGCGATTTTTCAAACAACCTTTCTTCTCCAAAACGTTGGTAAGTGATTTCTAACTTATTTTCTTCACTCCTTAACATCTTTTAACATGATTTCAACTTAAAATCAAAGATTTTCATGGGGGAAAATGGGTGTTTTGGATAGAACCTAGGGTTTTCAAAAATTGGGTATTTGGACCTCAATTTGAGGTCCGATTTCAAAACAAATTATATATTTGGGTTCGTGGGGGAATGGATAATCGGATTTTGGTTCGAACCTCGGGTTTTGACCACGCGGTCCCGGGGGAGATTTTGACCTTTTGGGTAAAACTTTGGAAAAACTCATTTTCATGCATTGGGGTTGATTCATTTAGCGCTTATTAATGTAATCAAGTAATTTGTGATTAGATACGACCGAATTGGCGCAGGAGTCAAGGGGTAAAGCTATAATTGAAACTTGAGTTGTCCGTGAAAGTTCGAGGTAAGTGTTTGGTCTAACCTTAGCTTGAGGGATTAGGAGTTGAGTCCTATTTGCTATGTGGTAATTGTTGAGTACGACGTATAGGCATGGTGACGAGTATCTATACGTTGGTGTCTCGCATGCCCGTGAGTCTTTATATTGTGATTTTCATGACTTCGTTGTATCTTTAATGCCTTGGTGATGGCTTCTATATGTTGTGTAAAGTTTGTGCAAGGAATTCGGACTCATGAACCTTGAGGAGCGTTGGCTCAAGTTATGTAACGAATTGTGAAAGTGAAAGCGATAATCAAATCTCTAGAGCATTGGCTCGAGTTATGAAGTGAATTCTGAAGTAAAAGTGAGAAAGAAAAGAAGTTATCATGTTGACACCCTTCCCGGGCTATCATTGATTTATTTGTTATCTCCCTTGCCGGGATGTTGAGATTATTGATGTTGTACCTTTGCCGGGATTTAATTGTTTAATTGTGTTCCCTTGCCGGGATTTATTTGTTGAAATGTTGTTCCCTTGCCGGGATCTTTATTGCGATTTCATTTATTCCCCTTCCCTATTGTTTGTGATTGTTGTTTGGGTGAGGAAGAGCGATAAAGCACGAAGGGTAATGCCGTGCATTGTTTGTATTGTGAGGAAAGAGTGTAAAGCACGAAGGGTGATGCCGTGCCGCACGATGTACCATTCCGTGCCGATTTTATTGATTATTGTGAGGAAAGAGTGTAAAGCACGAAGGGTGATGCCGTGCCGCACGATGTACCATTCCGTGCCGATTTTATTGATTATATGGTGAGGAAAGAGAGTAAAAGCACAAAGGGTGATGCCGTGCACACTTTTATTATATGATTGCTTTGGTGAGGACGAGAGTAAAAGCACGAAGGGTGATGCCATGCATTTATTGATTTCCCTGATTCTTGTTGACATCCGAGTTATGTTGTTTCCTTCGTCTATTTGTTGTCTTTCTATTCGGAATTGCTATCTCCCCCACAGCATGCTCCCCTCCCATTTTGACTGGTTACTTCTGTGTCTCTTTTCTGCTGTGTGTGTATATATATATATATATATATATATATATATATATATATATATATATATAAACTGCATAGGTTTATGTGGTAGTTTGGTCTAGCCTCATCACTACTTCGCCGAGGTTAGGCTAGACACTTACCAACACATGGGGTCGGTTGTGCTGATACTACACTCTGCACTGTGTGCAGATGCAGGAGCAGCTTTCGGACAGTAATTGAGGGCTTCCTTCAGTCCACCCGGAGACCCAAGGTAGACCTGCAGGCGTCCGCAGGCCCTGGCGTCTCCCTCTATCTCTATTCCCTCTTTCATTTTCTTTGTTCAGAAACAGTTCATTTTATTTTCTTCGGACCTTGTATGTAGTGACTCTTAGACACTCTGTGACACTGTGACACCAGATTTTGGGTATTTGAGGTTTTAATAGTTGTAATAGACACTGGTTTCCGGTATTTCATTGTTATCCTCCGCTTAATTATTTAAAGTTCCGCTGATTTCATGTTATAGCTTATATTTGTTAAAAAGAAGTAATTTATTAACGAAGCAAGTAGTTAAGGATCGGCTTGCCTAGCTTTCATTAGTAGGCGCCATCACGACTCCCGAGGGTAGAAAATCCGGGTCGTGACAATTTGGATGGTGAAAATTAAATTTTTAACAAGCTTAAACATATGGGTTTAAATTTCGAATTTGATTTTGTGAGAAATTTGGAGTGGGTGTTATTTAGACTTGTTAAAAATAGTATAAGGATGTTGTATATAAAATTTGAAGTCATTTAATGGAGATTTGGACTGGTTTTGAACAAGAATTGCAACTGAAAATCGTGGAAGAACTTTGTCTACAGACACTTTTATAAATGTGTATAAAAGTGTATAAGATGTGTTTATACACTCATATACACTATTATACAAGATTATACATCATTATACAAAAAACTGACTTCGTCTTCTTCCTTGCGTCTTTTCTAAAATTTAACTCAAATCTTGCTCAAATCTACTCCAAATCACTTCAAATTTAAATTTTGAACTCCTTTTGATATTTTTAATTAATTGGAACAACATCCAATCCAAACAACTAACAAACTCAAAAAATTCTATTTTCAAAAGCAAAGCTTTGAATGGCCTTCAATGGTGGACTTCTACTCTTTATTTTTCTTACTTGCAACCAGGTGACACAGGGTAAGAAGCAACAATGGCGGACAACCCTTTGAAGCATACGTAGAAGATGTGAAAAGAAGATAGAGTGAAAACAATGGTTGTGAGAACACATATTTAACTCCATAGCTTTTAGAAGCAATGATTGTGATAACACATATTTAACTCCATAGCATTTAAAAGCAATGGTTGTAAGAACACAAGTTTTGAATTTGCTAGTGCTTTCAGAATATGTACAATATGGGCTAGATTGAATAAAATTTAAAAATATGAACCATTCTTTGTTATGGTGTGAAGTCATGTGTATTTTCTTGTAATTCTTTCTAGTTTTTTTCCTCCACAACGAAGTCCGTCCAACTTTAGCATTGAAAAATGTTGTTTTCAATCTAAAGCGAAAGAAAGGTGCAAGAAAAAGATAGTGGGGAAGAATTATGAACAACACCTTTTCGTGTTTATTTTCTTTCTTTTCTTCTCTTTCTTTATCACGTAATTATGGGTGTGTTTGGTATGAAGGAAAACATTTTCCTGGGTATGTTTGGTACGAAGGAAAACATTTTCTGGAAAATGTTTTTCAATTTTTTCATGTTTGGTTGGCTTAAATGTTTTGGAAAATATTTTCCTTATCAATTCATTTTCCTCCAATTGGAGGAAAATGTTTTCCTTATCAAAAGAAGGGAAAACATTTTCCAAAGCTCCTTCTCAACCTTTCTCACCCTCACCAACCCACCCCACCCCCTTTCCAAAAAAAGGTTTTTTTTTTTTAAATTTCAATTTTTCCGTTACCATCCACCCTACTACCCCTCCATTCCCCCCCCTCCCCCCCGCAAAAAAAATATTTTTTTTCCTTAAATTTTCTTTTTTGCAATT
>NW_017674212.1:34244-97743 GCF_001879085.1 Nicotiana attenuata
CCTCCTCCCCCCCCGCGAAAAAAAATTTAAAATATATTTTTAGTTTTTAATTTTATTATTTACGGGTTTAGAAATTATACAATTTACGAGTTCGAAAATACGCGGTTTTTGCGTTAAAAAGTAAAACATCACATTAGTTCCTTTAGATTGTGTCAATTTTTAGAGACTTCGGGAAGGGGTGGAGGAGGGGGAGGGGTGGGGGAGGTGGGAGGGGGAGGGGGAGGGGTGAGGAGAGTTGCATAAAAAATATTTTCCTAAAAAGAACTATTTTCTACTCTCTAACCAAACAATAGAAAATATTTTCCTGAAAATGTTTTCCACTTACCAACCAAACAAGAGAAAATAAGTGATAAAACCACTCATTTTCCATGAAAACATTTTCTAGGAAAACATTTTCCATGGAAAACATTTTCCTTCATACCAAACACACCCTAAATTTTGATCTTAAATACTACTATACCTCCATTCCGTATAATTTGACTTTTAAGAACATTTTAATAATCTTAATCATAAGAATTCTTGTATAAACTATATATCATTTATCTTCCTCTTAAACGTCTCACTATATTAACACCATGAAGTAGCAAAGGTAAATTTGGAGAAAAAAGAGGTAGTAATAAAAGTTTTTTGTTTTTCTAAAAGGACAAATATTTTTGGAACAAATTCAATGTAAATCCCCCTAAATAAATCAATCTCTCTAGAACAGATATAGAAGAATTAACTGAAATAGCTAAGCACCCAATCACTTAAACTAAAAATAGCCGGTGAAGGTATAATATATGCATAATTTATGTATTATATGTGTAATTATATATAATTAATGTACAATTTTTATATATGGCTAGGAAAGGCAAGCAGTAAATATGACCGGCTATTTATGTAAAGATCCCGCATATATACGTGTAATTGAATCCCCATGATTCAACTAATCAACTCTCTAGAGCGATGGTAATTAAAGGAGTTTTAGTATTTGTATGAATTCATGTGTTCAAGCTCATTTACTAGCAGTTCATTTGTTACTCCCTCCATCTCAAATTATTTGTCATATTTCTCTTTTATACGGCTCTTAAGAAATATTAATTAAAGGGGATTTCTGACTGTTTTATCCTTATTTATATCTTAAGATATAATCTATCTTCATTGAATATTTATCCTATTTATATGCCATTTTCATCTTTAAGAACAATTACTACTATGGGTAAAATGAGAAAAAAATAATTTATTTTGTCTTGAATTTATAAAATGATAAATAATTTAAGATAACTATTTTTAGAAACCACGATAAATAATATGGGCGAGAAGAAGTATTTTTTTTAATCTCCTTGCTAAATACTGAATACGCCATAATATATATATATATATATATATATATATATATATATATATATATATTATTAAATGCTTTACCTTAATTAAAATATTTGACTTAAGGGGTGATGGTGTGGTTAAGAAAAGAACACATCGCCCGATCGAAAATTCAAAATGTGGAACCTTCATTATATTGTAATCATTATAAAGCTAGCTGTTTGGTTGAATTAAGGGGTGTTGATGTGGTTATGGAAAAATTAACTAATGATAAACTGAACTCAAAAATCGGCAGCTTCATTATATTATACTCCTTTGCCTTACTGAAAATTGTTATTGGCTTATTTATAGCTGTTTGATTTAAGAGATGAAGATGTGGTTAAGAAAAGAACACATCCCGAAACTCAGAAAGTAGGACTTTTGTTATTTAATCTTCTGGATTAAAAAGGGATGAGGAGGAAAAATCCGCCCATCATAGTTATGCCACCAACTAACTGTTTACATAAATTATATATTAATGATAAGTGTTATACACATATTATACAAGTATATATACACAAGTATTTGGATTATTTTTCAAAATGGGAATTGACAGGAAAAGGATAGTGTTAGAATAGACAAGCTGTGGGGGTCCTGGAGAAGTTTGCCGTCAATTAGCACGGATTCGGCTAAGTGCAACCACAGAATTACAAGTTCCAATCCTAATTATTTCTTGATGTTTTATACTTCAATATTACACAAGAGGGGGATAATTTATGCGGTGTCCAATTTTTCGCTTAATTTGTTTATGGAAGGACATGGTTCTTCTATGTGTTCCAACTATTACTGTTGTGGAATAATAAGTACAGAAATTAAAGAACACAAAGATTTTACGTGGAAAACACCTGGCTCTAAAAGTGAAAAACCACGACCTACTTTCCAGCAGGATTTTTCCAAACTCTCCACTAAAATCACTGAGCCAAAAACTGCATTTACAAAACACTTTTGTAAACCTAGGATTAACTCTAATCCCGTTGTAGCACACAGCCTCAACTGTTGCGACGACTTCAAGTTAACTCTAACTTGAACTCTGAGTACCAAATACAATTGCTTCTATATAAAGCTGAAAGATGAAATATGAAATCACCTACTACAATTGAACTAGAATAAAAGATAGACACTTAATTAGAACTGGTTCTTCCATCTGGTTCAAGTTGCTTCAGGTTTGCATGCTTGAATCACACACAAATTGCTTGCGAAATTGCCTTGCTATTTTGTTCTCAATTCACGTTTAACTTCTGTTTATGTGCGTTACCTGTAAAAGGGAACAACACTTATATTTATGGAGTTAGTAAATAGGGATTGACTAGACTTCTGATGCTACTCTTCCTTGGTGGAAGAGTTCTAGTTGATCTCAACCTCTAACTCCTTCCCTTTCTTAAACCGTGTTCTCCCTGAGTAAGGAGTCTTTCTCCTTATCCAATATGCAACCTTTTCGATCGGGATCAGGAGATATCACTTCTGTTAAGTTAGGTTTATCTCCTTCACGTGCATCTCACATGCTTGAGTTGACCATATCTGTGCTTCACTAGGATGGACTTGGTCCATGTCTGAGTTCCTTTGTCAGTCTTCAAAACTCACCTTTACTTGGGCCAACAAATTCCCCCTTTTTGATGATGACAAACTCTACGCTTTTCATTCACTTAGGCCATGTCAGAACTCAACTCAATCATCAATGCAAAGTTAGAAATTTTTCACTTATCATCAAGGACCAGGTTCATTAAGCTATATGTTGATACCCAATTTTTTCCTAGGTATTTTTATTTACAAAATACTTTCAAAATAGCATGTACATACATATATAAGCATGCCCAAGATTTTAATTTTTTCCCTAATTTTTAAAGATTTTAAAATTAATTTATTGTCCATTTTAGCAGTACAAAAATCAGTAATTATTCCCCAAAACTATCCTTTTTGTGAATAACTTATTTTATTCTATATTTACACCAAAATATAATTAAAGTAATTTTAGTATATTTTTACAAATTTATTTGGTATTTTTAAAGCTAAATTGCATATAATTGCAATTATAGCCTATTTTATGATTAATAGTATTTTATAATTGTAAAATTAGCTCCAGTATTTTTAAATTAATATTTATGTATTATTAATTAGCTTAGTACTTTTAATTTGCTTTTAAAATCATTTTTCACTATTTTTATAAAATAAAAGGGGAAAATTGGTTATTTAATATTTAGCCCATTTCTATTTCAATTACAGCCCCCATTTCCATTCAACTTTGGCCCTTAATTTGACCCAATTCCGCCCAAATTAAACCATCCCAATCCCTAAATTACCCGACCCCTGACCCGATTAAAAAAACCACCCGGCTCCCCTTTGATCCAGGTCGTTGATAGTTTTTGATCAATGGCCATAAATTCCCCTGTCCTTTTTTAATCTCCAAACCCCCCTAACCTAATTCATTTCGTCTGAAACACGGCCTTTGAACCCCTTCGTCTCTCAAATCCTCTCGAACCTTCCTGGAACCCTAATCGTCTCCCACCTTATTTCACCGGATTTCCACCGGAATCCATGGCGTCTCAGGCCACGGATGATCTGTACTCACCCTTCCTCACCGTTAGACCTAAGCTATTCAAGGCTGTGAAACCTGACTTCGATGGTTCTTTCCAAGACCTCCTTAGATCTGTAGATCTATGGCTTCACCGGTCATTACTCCGGCATATTCGAGCAATATGAGTCTTTTCGACTCAGGATCTGACTTTCCCCAAGACCTTTCTCATTCCTAGGGTTTTTCTCTACAACCCTAAGCTGTCCGAGGTTCTTTACTTGCTTATTTTCTTAGATCTGGAACATGTCTATGTTCTATTGAACATTTAAAAGATTTTCCCCAAATTTCCTTTTTCAAAATCATTTTTTCTTTCGATTTAGGGTTTCTAAAAGGTTTTCAAAAACATCTTTCTGACTTTGTTGTTCTTTCCTTATGTGTGTTTCTCTGACTTCTTTTACTACGCATGTACCGTTCTTCTATTTTCTTTTTCTACTCTACATGTTATTCCTGTGCTCACATGTTAATCCGTGTTGTTTTCCTTATTCTTTGCTATATGTGTTTACGGTCGAGTTCTTTGATTTTTGTTTACTTTACTGAACTCTATTTGTGTTCTTACTAAGCATATTTCATCTACTTTTGGTTAAGCTCGTATCATCTCTTTCTTCTGAACCTGTGTAAATTCCGAGTTTTCTCAAACATGTTCTCATGACCTTGAATTAGTTTTCTTTCTATCATGTATGTTTGTTTCTCATAAGTCTTTGGAAAAGACTTTTGAGCCTCTCTCAAGTGGCTTGCTTTCTCACCTCTATGTCTGATTCAATTCGAAAACCCTAGGATTTGGGGGTTTCTTGGCAATTTTGATTTGTGTGCGAGTTAGGGCTCTATTTTGGGACCCTGGACTCCCAGACTCCTTTTGAGTCTGCAAACTAGACTTATACCACTTTTGCTTATGATTCTGTACCTCTCTTTGATTAACTTCTCTTCCAAATAACTTGACAATCCCTTCTTGATTCACTTATTTGTCTGCTTTATATATGAGAAACTCCTCTTTCAAAAGGTTTACCAACTAATTGATTGATTCTGAAATCCTTTTAATAAGGCTGGCAGATTGTCACTGATTTTCTTTGATTGAACTTCCTTTACCTTTCCTGACTTGGTTCATTCTAATTGAACTTGTAATTTTGGTTTCACTGGCTGTTTGATTGATTCCCTTGCCATATTTAGCACAAACCGTGTACCATTGATTGTTTTCCTTAAATAACTCCTATGTATTTACCCTTCTTATGCTACTTTGAAAAGGTTTTAATAAAAACTCCTTTCCTTAACTGGCTTTTACCCGTTGAAATCAGAATCCCTTAACCAAAGGGAGATTGATTTCAATGTTATTTCCTTGCCTCTCTTATTTGTTTTCTGCACTATAAAAGGGACTGCCCTTCTGCACTTTTAAGAGGACGGACACACTACCAATCCTTAACTTCCAATTCAATACTTACACACTTGCAATACTACTTTGAATTCAATACTCTTTCAACACTCTGCTTTGCTTGAAATCTTTGGGAACTACTTTGCTTGCAACTTGGCCTTTTCGAGATTACTGCTTTTACTTGTTTTCCCTGAGACTGGTATGTTCTGATTCAATTTTCTGCCTCACCCCCTATGTGTTTACTTTATAGTTTCAGCACTCTTGTTTACTTTGATTTTCATGTTCAGTGATTAAACTATGTATGTTCTTTCCTTGCACCTGTTTCTATTGTGAATCCCTACCCCCTATTTCCCTTTATGTGTTTGAATTAAAGTTCTTGGCCTGGCAGTATCCAAATTACTGCCCAGGTCAGAACCTGGTCCTCAATGGATCCTAACTCCTCATATTTGGCTAACAGGCTGGTCAGGGGTGTGCCAGCACTCTTAATTGCTGGGCATGACCACCAGCCTGCCATGGCTTTCCCTAATTCCCCTCTATGCACTTACACTTACTCTTAGACTCTTAAGTTCTGCCCCCTCCTATGAGCCCTGCTTTGGGACCTTGAGTTCCCTCTGAACTTGGACATTTGAGGGCTGGCCTTTCCACACTGCAAATTCTGCAATGCATTTGGGGTGTAAGCATTGCCCGGAGCCCCTTTGAGACTCTTAGGAACTTTGATACATCCCAAACATGAGAAAGGCTTTTTGGAAATCTGATCTTGGAAGTTGGTTTATCTCATATTGTTGGACTTTGAGTCTGAATTAGGTTGTTTGGTTGTAGCTTGAGTTTCTGATGTAATTTTTTTTACTTTTCTTGATTCACTTGGGTTTGTAATAATTTGTAATAACTATTGGGGATGGCTGGTGGAAATGGATGGGAATGAATGCATGCAAAGGGTAGAAAACTTGCCTATAGGATTTTCTGATTCCTGCGTTCATATAGACAGCATACTTATAGGTTACTTATAAATTCCTGCATTCATGTAGATAACTTGTTCATAAGGTTACTTATAAATTTCTGCACTTCTGCATTCTTATCTTAGAAATTCTGCCTATAAGTTTTTTTTTGCATTTCTGCATATAGAAATCCTGTCTTTAAGTTTCTGCATTGCCGCATATAGAAATCATAATCATAGGTTTTCTGCACTTCTGCATATACATGTCATTAGGCAAACCATCATAGGGTCTAATAATAATCAACTTCATTCTAGATACCATGCCTATAGGACTCTTGCATTTATATAATCGTTTAAAGCCAATAACGTTTAGATATCATATCTATAGGAATCAACTGAATCAGCTTCGTCTATTTCATCCACGAGTCTAAAATCAGCCACAAGGTCATTTAAAATCTGCAGATCTTTTGTTTATAAAACCAGTAATCTTTTCTTTAAAATCAGTACGCTCTGTTAGATATCATGTCTATAGGTCTCACCTAGGCAAACCATTAGTTGATTAATTAACTGTGTCAGTTTTGATAAACTACAACCAGACAAGGCTAATTCGGATTCCTCATATGAGAAATATGTGATAAATCAGCCTGTCCTTACGCTTTAAATTTAATTCAGACCTAATCAGTACCTGTAAGTCATGCTAAATAATTTGTTGCTTTGAATGAGGAGGCCTATTTGAGCCTTTAACTGCTATGTGCTTCCCCTTTTACTGCTTTATGTGTTTTGTTTGTCGCACTAGGTTTTTTGTCCTTTTAAAACTCTAAAAAGCCAATCTCCCTTCCCTTTAGGATTAGTAGTCCCAACTGCCTCCGGAACTGATAGGATTGGGGCGGGTAATAGCATGCAATAAGTAACGAGACCATTCAACAATTTAATACCTTAACGGGGTGGGTAAGGTAGAAAATATGATGACCACGCGATAACACCACGTGTATAAATGGTTACCGGGTGTTGCGTGGGGTGATCCATGTTATTTATAAACCTAGGACCCCCCTCCCTCTTTACTTGTTTATTTTCTTTTTTTTTTCAGAACTTTTTATAAAAGCTATAAATTTTCAGTTCTTAAAACTCTTTCTTTTACTTCAATCCTTTAAAAGTCTCTTTTAGATATTTAATTTCCAGCACTGTTTTTCTCCGAACCTCCGCCTCTTTTGCTCATTTGTTTGGTTATTTGTACTAGTTATTTGACCCCCCTTTCTGCACTTATACATCCTTTAAACAATTATGAAATAGCCTATTTCTAAACTTCAACACGCTTTTAATTTTTATACTTTCCTTGTTGCAATCATTATGTGAAAGTTGTCTTGTTTGCTTACTTGTTGTTTCCATTCAAAGTCACAATTGTAGCATGGCCGGAAACCACACTAGTGGATCTTGGGGGGGTGCCTAACACCTTCCCCCCGAGATAATTTCAAGCCCTTACCCATTCTCTGGTTCTTCTTCCCTTTTGAATTTCTTAGTGTCCTAATGTACTTAATCATTAGGTGGTGACTCTTCTAAATTGCAAACCCAATTCCCAAAAGGAAAAGAGTTGTCCGCCCAAAATGTCATAAACCCGATTTCTCCTTTAGAAAAAGAGGGCATCGACACTATAGACATCACTTATCCAGAATACAAAGCACAATATATTTTCCCCCTTTTGGCATCATTGAAAAGTTGCATAAACAAAGTGTTATCCCCAGAATTTTAAAAATTACTCATGGCCACTGGGGCAACTGCAAGTGCAATCATGGATTAATCAACAGTAATCAACCACACATATTCAAACTATCAAGGAAAGATAAACAATCAACAAGAGCAAAAGCAACAAACTTCATTGATAGAGAATATGATTCTGCCACAATCCACAAATAGAAACAAAAAACAGTTAAAACATGAGCAAAACAAGAAAAGTCCCTAATCTGGGTCACTGAAAGGTCTAGACAAGAAAACTATCAAGGAATGAAGGCTAAGGAAATTAAGGCTTGGAAGAACTAGAGGGTTGGGTTTTGGCTTTGTGAGCTCAGTTCTGAGAGCATCTCTCTCAGATTCAACCTCTGCCAAATGAGTCTTCAACTTAGCTATCTCAGCATCCTTTGCCCCACTCTCCTGCAATAGAGCTCTGACCTTGCTATTGATAGGTGTCTTTTTAGATGAACCAGGTTCATTAGGAATGGTATTGACCTCATAGTCACAAGCAATCAGAGTGTTTATTCCAAAATGGTATTTGCTTGTGGCCATCTCCCACTTCTTCAGTGGCAACATACAGCGTGCAAGGACAGTAGTGAGAATAAAACCATAAGGAGTGGCAAGGGCCTTGGAGCCATTGATAACCCTATCAAGCAACTTGATCATAAATGCAGGCCAGTTGATCTGCTTTCCACTTTCAAGACACTCCATCAACACCAAATCCATGTAGTTAGCAATGTGTCTTCTTTCCTGCCTAGGCAGCAAACACTTGTTGACAAATTCAAACAGGACTTTGTGGCATGGCTTCATTTCACTCTTATACACAAACTTGGCTTCATTGACTTATGTGACATCACAGAACTTCCCAGTGATGGCAAGGGCAGTAGGAAGGGAGTCCAGACTTGGCCATTTTTGCCTTGTGTAGTCATCCTACGCTTCAGAAGGAATGCCAAGGATTCCACCCAGCCTTTTTGCATCAAAGGACGCATGAACCCTTTTCACTTGGCTGGTAACTCTGCCATCCTCGACCTCTGCATTGGCCACGAACTCAATAATCTCATTCCTTGCCAGCCTGCCATCCAACTGAAGGACCATGTCCTTCCATCCCTGAACAGCTAGAGCATTAACTAATCGAACCATCCCTGGTTCCTCCAGATCTTTCAAAAGTCTACCCTTCAAAATGGTTCGTTTGCCAAATTTGGCCAGCTTGTCTTGTTCATTATCAGATTCACTCTCTTCTTCACCACTCCAGTCTTCTTCCTCAGTAATCTTAACTTGCTTGGCTTTTACAGCAGACTTTGTTCTTTTAGAAGAAGGTTCAGCAGTCTTGGAAATAGATGCGGGTTTCTTGGAAGGGGTCTTGGTCTTCGTGGCCTTAGGGGTCTGCACCTCCACAGTCACATGTTCACCCTGATGGACCGGGTCCATCTCATCTATATCAACAGCCCCAACAGGCTCTGCAACCTTAGCTTTCCCTTTGTCCATTCTTTTCTTCTTGCTTTCTGCCATAGCCTTTTGTAACTCATCCTCACTCTGCTTCAACTTACTCCTTGTGGCCCTTCCTTTTGGTAGAGGAATCTCAGCAGTTGTTGGAGAAGTAGCCTTTCTTTTCTTGGTAGTTTTTGCAGTGCTGGGAGCTTTTGGTGTTGGGGTTCTCCTTTCCTTAGGGTTGTAACTTGCATCCACTTTCTTCAGAAGGTCTGCTAGGGTCTCCTCAATAGATGAACCAGGTTCATCTGCATGTGAACTGAGATTGACCACCCCTTCAGCAGCCTCCCCTGAGCCACTTCCCCCTGTTTTCTTGCTACTCTCTACCACCTTTTCATGCTCAACCCCACAGATAACTGGTCTAACCATTTCAGAAGTGGGTGAAGAATCAGCCACTTCTTTCCCTTTTCCCCTCACATCACTACTCACACCCTCACTCTCCTTTTCTTTTTCACATTTATTTTTACCTCTTCTCCTTCTTCACTCAGGCATTTCCACATTCATAACAGACCCAACCAAAACAACGATTGTCCAAATTTTCAACTAGAACAAAACGTACCTCAGAAGGGGGATTTTGTGCCTTCTCGGAATTAGAAGACCCAGTTCCTTCCCCCTCACTCGCAGATTTGAAAGAGTCATCTAAGTGTTCAGAATCTTGGGCTTGACTAGCCTTTAATTTTGCGTTCAATTTCTTTGAAAGCGCACCTATAGCCACAGTTTTGCGAGCAATCATCTTCACTCGCCTTCTTCTAGGTTGGGGGGTTGTGCTGGGTTGAGGAGGGGGTAGGTTGTGGAGGAGTGCCTGGGTAATCTTGGGGGTTGGTCATTTTCGTTAATTTGGAAGAGAATATTTGAATTGAGTTTTGGGAGAGAGAAGAGTAGAGAGCGAATGAAAATTGACGGTTTTGAGAATTATGAGAGTGGTAGTGATGATGATGATGATTTTTAAAGAGAGAGGGTTAATGTCACGACCCAACTCCCGAACCTGGTCGTGATGGCACCTTTCGTGAAGACAAGGACAGCAAGAACAACGCAAATACCTCTTTTAAAGCAATTAATTATCATTAACAATTCTAACACATGTTTAAGATAACCATAAACGCGGGAACAACGATAATAACAAGGGGAAACCATCCTGACACAGCCCAAACCGGGGTGTCACAAGTCATGAGCTACTACAGAGTTTACTATAAGTCTACATAGTATGAAATCCGATACAATAGTCTGAAGAAATCATAAATGATAGAGGATAGGGGAGACAAGGGGCTGCGGACGTCAACAGCTACCTCGTAACTCCAAATCGCTGCCTGGTCTGGAAGGAATCAGCGCTCAGGAGCGGACTCTGCTATACCTGAATCTGCACACATGGTGCAGGGAGTAATGTGAGTACTCCGACCCAGTGAGTAATAATAATAAATAATAATCGAACGCATGTAAACACATAAGTGCACAAGGCAATTCTATATCAGGCAATAAATCACTTAAAGCAGTAAAACAGTAAAGAGTAAATGAAATCTCCTTTAAAAAACAGGTAAATCAGGTAAAACAACAAGTAAATAGTGAGTAGAAATCTGCCCCTCGGGCCCAGTATCAATCGCTCAGAACAATATCAGCCCCTCGGGCTCAGTATCAATCACTCAGCATAATATCATCCCCTCGGGCTCACTCTCAGATCATATAGGTACCCGCGCTCACTGTGGGTGTGCAGACTCCGGAGGGGCCCCTTACGGCCCAAGCGCTATATCAACATAAGGCCTGAAAGCCTTCTCACATCGCTCATAAGGCCTGAAAACCTTCTCACATCGCTCATATGTCCTGAAAGCCTCCTCACATCACTCAACATATCCTCACATATGACCCTCGACCTCACTCGGTCCAGAAAAATATCATAAGCCCCTCGGGCATCAATAAAATAGTAGTGCTCAGCCCAAACAACAGTGGAAATATCATATAAGTCTCAAAGTTCAATTAAAGCGGCTGAGTTTGTAAAACAGTATAATCAACAGGACTGAGTTCAAGTAGTATATCAAAATAGTGAGGAAAACAGTGATAAAAATCCACGAAGGATTTAAGTAGTCAGCATGAAGCCCAAAATATGGCAATAGGCCCAAATCATGTTGATAACAAACACATCTCAGTGAAATACGCGGTAAAAATATCAATCAGGACGGACCAAGTCACAATCCCCAGTAGTAAACAACCCCGCGCTTGTCATTAAGCGCGTGTTTCACCTCAATATAGCACTACGTTGTGCAAGTTCGGGGTTCAAACCCTCATGATATCATTTACTATCATTACTCACCTCAAGCCAACCAAAATCCTAGCTCGCTATGCCCTTGCCTCGCAAATCGGCCTCCTTGCGCGTCGAATCTGACCAAAACCACAATGAATACGCCACAATAGGCTAAGGAAACATAACCCAATCGAAAAACATCGATAATCACGAAATTTGCAAAACCCGAGCCCCGGGCCCACTTCTCGAATTTCACAAAATTTTACATCAACGGATTCCTTATCTTGCCACGAGTCTATACATACCAAGAACTTCCAAATCCGAGCGCAAATGACCCATCATAACCCAATTTGAAATTTCAAAACTCAAGCCCTAGTTCTCCCCCCTTTTTGCTAAGTTTTCATGAATTTCTAGGTTGATTCTACAATTAAATCATGTTTTTAGTTCATAAAACTCACCTCCAATCAATCTTAGTCGAAATCCCCTTCAATTACCGCCCAAAAGCTCTCAAGGATTCCCAAAAATGGTGGAAAAATGACCTTGCTCGCGGAACAAAATGACTTAAATCTATTCTGCCAAGGCCTGAAATCCTTCATCGCGTTTGCGACTACTGCCTCGCGAACGCGAAGCACAACATTTAATTTTCCAAGATTAGCCCTATGCGAACGTGAGACTAACCCCGCGAACACGATGCTCAGCCTTCCCCTCATACGCGAACGCGACCTTATTCATGCGAACGCGAAGCACAACCCTCCGACCTTCCGCGAACGCGGATCCTCGAATGGGAACGCGTAGAGAAAAATCACCTGCCTCCCAAATCCTTCTTCGCGAACGCGTGACTCCTTACGCGAACGCGAAGAGTAAATTCTCTGCAGCACCTGAAATGAGAAATCTGCAGCTTTTTAACTTAGGAAATGGTCCAGTTGACCACCCGAAACTCACCCGAGGCCCCCGGGACCTCAACCAAAAGCACCAACACATCCTATAACATCATTCAAACTTGTTCCAATCATTAAAACACCTCAAACAACACCAAAACCATCAAATTACATCGGATTCAAGCCTAAGTTCTTCTAAAACTTCCGAAATACGCATTCGATCAAAAACCCAACCAAAACACCTCCGAATAACCTGAAATTTTGCGCACACATCCCAAATAATCTAACGAAGCTACTGCAACTCTCGGAATTCAATTCCGACCCTCGGATCAAAAAAAAAAACCTATCTACCGGAATTCGCCAAAATACTAACTTCGCCAATTCAAGCCTAATTCTACACCGGACCTCCAAAAACACTTCCGATCACACTCCTAAGAAGCAGAAAATAGGGGAAACGGGGCGGTAACTCACGTGACGACGGGTCGGGTCGTTACATCCTCCCCAACTAAAACAAACGCTCGTCCTCGTGCGGGTCAAGAAACATACCTAAAGCCTCAAACAGGTGAGGATATCTGCACCGCATCTCCCGCTCGGTCTCCCCGGTAGCCTCCTCCACGGGCCGACCTCTCCACTGCACTTTCACTGAAGCAACATCCTTTGACCTCAACTTCCGAACCTGACGATCCAAAATGGCTGCTGGCTCTACATCATAAGTCAAATCACCATCCAATTGAACTGTGTTGAAGTCCAATTCATGGGACGGGTCCCTAACATACTTCCGAAGCATAGATACATGAAATACCGGATGCACGCCCGACAAACTGGGGGAGGGGGCAAGGCAAGCTCATAAGCCACCTCCCCAATCCTCCTAAGTAACTCAAAAGGCCCAATAAATCGCGGACTCAACTTCCCTTTCTTTCCAAGCCACATAACACCCTTCATGGGAGAAACCTTCAGCAAGACCTTCTCACCAACCATATAAGACACATCTCGAACCTTCCGGTCCGCATAACTCTTCTGACGCGACTGAGCTGTACGAAGCCTCTCCTGAATCAGCTTCACCTTCTCCAAGGCATCCTGAACCAACTCTGCCCCCAATAGCCTAGCCTCGCCGGGCTCGAACCAACCAACTGGAGATCTACACCGCCTCCCATACAACGCCTCATACGGAGCCATTTGAATGCTCGATTGGTAACTGTTGTTGTAGGCAAACTCTGCAAGCGGCAAAAACCCATCCCAAGAACCTCCAAAATCAATAACACAGGCACACAACATGTCCTCCAATATCTGAATAGTACGCTTGGACTGTCCGTCCGTCTGAGGATGAAATGCTGTGCTCAACTCCACCTGTGCACCCAACTCTCGCTGAATAGTCTTCCAGAACTGAGAAGTAAACTGAGTACCCCTATCTGAGATAATAGACACTGGAACACCATGCAATAGGACAATCTCCCGGATAAAGATCCCTGCCAGCCACTCCGATGAATAGGTAGTACATACCAGAATGAAGTGCGCAGACTTGGTCAGCCGATCCACAATCACCCAAATCGAATCGAACTTCTTCAAAGTCCGAGGAAGACCACTCACAAAATCCATAGTGATCCTCTCCTACTTCCACGAATAATCATCCGCTGAAGTACGCCACCCGGCCTCTGATGCTCATATTTCACCTGCTGACAGTTGAGACACCGAGCCTTAAATCCTACAATGTCTTTCTTCATTCTTCTCTACCAATAATGCTGCCTCAAATCCTGATACATCTTCGCGGCACCCGGATGAATGGAATACCGTGAGCTATGGCCTCCTCCAATATCAACTCCCGAAGCCCATCCACATTGAGCACATAAATCCGGCCCTGCATCCTCAACACACCATCCTCACCAATGATCACGTCTCTGGCATCATCATGCTGGACCCTGTCCTTAAGGAAAAGTAAACGCGGATCATCATACTAGCGCTCTCTGATGCGATCTTATAAGGTAGACCGAGAAACCACACAAGCCAACACTCGACTAGGCTCCGAAATATCTAGTCTCACCAACTGATTGGCCAAGGCCTGAACATCAACTGCAAAGGACCTCTCCCCAACTGGAATGTACACCAAACTCCCCATACTAACTGCCTTTCGGCTCAAAACATCGGTCACTACATTGCCCTTCCCCGAGTGATACAGAATGGTGATGTTATAATCCTTAAGTAACTCTAGCCACCTCCGTTGCCTCAAATTAAGATCCTTTTGCTTGAACAAATGCTGAAGACTGCGATGATCGGTGAATACCTCACAAGATACGCCATACAAGTAGTGCCTCCAAATCTTCAAAGCATGAACTATAGCAGCCAACTCCAAATTATGTACCGGGTAATTCTTCTCGTGGGGCTTCAACTGATGAGAAGCATAAGCAATAACTCTACCCTCCTGCATCAATACACATCCAATCCCAACTCTCGAAGCATCACAATATACAGTATAAGAACCTGAAGCCGATGGCAAAACCAATACTGGAGCTGTGGTCAAAGCTGTCTTGAGCTTCTGAAAGCTCTCCTCGCACTCGTCCGACCGTACAAATGGAGCACCCTTCTGAGTTAACTTGGTCAAGGGCGATGCAATAGAGGAAAATCCCTGAACAAACCGGCGATAATAACCTGCCAAACCAAAACTACGAATATCTGTGGCTGAGGTCGGTCTGGGCCAACTCTGAACCGCCTCTATCTTCTTCCGGTCGGCCTGAATACCCTCGCTGGACACTACGTGCCCCAAGAAAGCCACTGAACTGAGCCAGAACTCACACTTGGAGAACTTTGCATACAACCTCCTCCCTCAATCTCTGCAATACAACTCACAAATGCTGCGCGTGCTCCTCCTGACTACGCGAGTACACTAGAATATCATCAATAAAAACAATAACGAACGAATCCAGATAAGGCCGAAATACACTATGCATCAAATGCATGAACGCTGCTGGGGCATTGGTCAGCCCAAAAGACATAACAAGAAACTCATAGTGCCCATATCTAGTCCTGAAAGCAGTCTTAATAATATCTGAATCCCTGATCTTCAACTGGTGATAGCCCGAACGGAGATCAATCCTGGAGAACACCCTCGCTCCCTGAAGCTGATCAAATAAATCATCAATGCGAGGCAGGGGATACTTTTTCTTCACTAATACTTTGTTCAATTGCCTGTAGTCGATGCACATTCTCATGGTTCCATCCTTCTTCTTTACAAACAGGACCAGTGCACTCCACGGTGACACACTAGGCCGAATGAACCCCTTATCTAGGAGTTCCTGAAGCTGATCCTTCAATTCTTTCAACTCCGCTGGTGCCATATGATATGGCGGAATGGAAATGAGCTAAGTGCCCGGCACCAGGTCAATACCAAAATCGATATCCCTGTCCGGTGGCATGCCCGGCAGGTCTACAGGAAATACATCGGGAAACTCCCTCACAACTAGGACAGAATCAATGCTAGGAGTCTCGGCTCCATCATCCCTCACGAACGCCAAGTATGAAAGGCAACCCTTCCCAACCATACGCTGGGCCTTTAAGAATGAAATCATCCTACTAGAAACATAATCAGTCACACCACGCCACTCGATCCCCAAAGTGACTGTCTTAGCATGACAATCTAGAATCGCATGACACGAAGATAACCAGTTCATGCCCAAAATGACATCAAAATCCACCATGCTCAATAGCAATAGATCAACTTGGGTCTCCAGACACCCAATAGTCACCAATGACCGGTACACATGGTCTACAATAATAGTATCACCCACCGGGGTAGATACATAATAGGTAAAGCAAGACACCCTCAGGACGTACCCAAATGATGAGCAAAATATGAGGACACATAAGAATAGGTGGAACCGGGATCAAATATGACTGAGGCATCTCTGTGGCAGACTGAAATAATACCTGTAATGACGGCATCTGAAGCAATGGGATCTGTCCTACCCTGAAGAGCATAAAATGAGCTTGACCACCGCCTGATCGACCTCCACCTCTGGGGCGACCCCTGGTTGCCTGACCCTCACCCCTAGCTGGCTGGGCAGGTGCTGAAGAAACTGGACCAGAAGACGAGGGCTAAACCCTCTGCTGAGATGAGCTAGCAGCACGGCGAGGATACTGCCTCCACATATGTCCAAACTCTCCGCACTCATAACAACTCCCAGGTGCTGGAGAATGGGACTGAAGGGAACCCCTCGCGCCGGAGTGACTAGATGATGCACTCGGCCTAGAAGAACCCTGAGCAAACGGGGCACGAGATGAACTCTGTGCTGGAAGAGCACTGAGTGAAGGTTGACTCTGCTGAGAACCATGATAACCACGACCTAAAGATGCCCCACGATACTCGGGACGAGCCGACTAAGCGGGCCTGAAAGAACGACCCCTACCATGCTGGAACTGGCCCCTCGAAGAAGCGCCACTGTAACTGCCAGAACCTTGAGGCCTCTTGGCCTCCCTCTCATCTCGATCCTGACGGCGAACCACCTTAATCTCTCGAGCTATAACAACCACCTCCTCGAATGTAGCACCCAGTACTCTCTCTCTCTAGTCATAAGAACACGGAGATGGTAGTTAAGGCCATCAACAAATCTCCTGATACGCTCACGATCAGTGGGAACCATCCAAACGGCATGACGAGCCAACTTTGAAAACCTCATCTCATACTAAGACACAATCATGTCTCCCTGCCGTAGCCACTCAAACTGCCTGCGCAGCTCCTCTCTGCGGGACTGCGGTACATACTTCTCCAAGAAGAGAGTGGAGAACTCCTGCCAAGTCAAAGGTGCTGCACCAGCTGGCCTACGCCTCTCATACGCCTCCTACCAAGTGAAGGCAGCCCCAGTAAACTGAAAGGTGGTAAAAGCCACACCACTAGACTCGAGAATCCCTACTATACAGAGCATCTGCTGACATCTGTCAAGAAAACCCTGGGCATCCTCGCCCTTAGCACCACTGAATGTCAGAGGCTGGAGTCTACCAAACCTCTCAAGACGACGCTGCTCATCCTCAGGCATAGCTGGAACCCTAAACTCCTGCGCTGGTACAACTGGCTGGGCTGGAGGTGCCTCTAGAGTCTGTAATCCCTGCACTACCTGCTCAGGTGTGCGAGCAGCGGGAGTCTGATTGCCTCTCCCAGCCTGCGAAGTAGCTGCTGCTGTGGTGCCAGGAATCACGACGGGCACAGCTCGTGCCTGAACTGGTGCTGCTGGAGCCTGATCTTGAGCTGGGGCAACTGGTGGATCAACAGGCACTGCCCCTGCTGCTCTGCCTCTGCCACGACCACGACCGCGTCCACGGCCTCTGGTAGTCTCAGTGGGTGGTACTGGTGGTCATCCACCTCGTCCGGTAGTTCATGTCCTCACCATCTGTGAGAGAATAGAATAAAGAGAAGTTTAGTACTCGGATTAACAAGTTCGCACGACAGAAATTTAAAGAATGTGGAATTTTCCTAAAGGTTCTGCAGCCTCCCGAGGATAAGTACAGACGTCTCCGTACCGATCCACGAGACTCTACTAAACTAGCTCATGACTCGTGAGACCTAGTAACCTAGGCTCTAATACCAACTTGTCACGACCCAACTCCCGAACCCGATCGTGATGGCGCCTCTCGTGAAGAAAAGGCTAGCCAGAACAACGCAAATACCTCTTTTAAAGCAATTAATTAACATTAACAATTCCAACACATGTTTAAGAAAACCATAAACGCGGGAACAACGATAATAACAAGGGGAAACTATCCCGACACAGCCCAAACCGGGGTGTCACAAGTCATGAGCTACTACAGAGTTTACTATTAGTCTACATAGTATGAAATCCGATACAATAGTCTGAAGAAAACATAAATGATAGAGAATAGGGGAGACAAGGGGCTGCAGACGTCAACAGCTACCTCGTAACTCCAAATCGCTGCCTGGTCTGGAAGGAATCAGCGCTCAGGAGCGGACTCTGCTATGCCTGAATCTGCACACATGGTGCAGGGAGTAATGTGAGTACTCCGACCCAGTGAGTAATAATAATAAATAATAACCGAAGGCATGAATACACATAAGGGCACAAGGCAATTCTATATCAGGCAGTAAATCACTTAAAGCAGTAAAACAATAAAGAGTCAAATGAAATCTCCTTTTAAAAATAGTAAATCAGGTAAAACAATAGGTAAATAGTGAGTAGAAATCTGCCCCTCGGGCCCAGTATCAATCGCTCAGAACAGTATCAGCCCCTCGGGCTCAGTATCAGTCACTCAGTATACTATCAGCCCCTCGGGCTCACTCTCAGATCATATGGGTACCCGCGCTCACTGTGGGTGTGCAGACTCCGGAGGGGCCCCTTACGGCCCAAGTGCTATATCAACATAAGGCCTGAAAGCTGTCACGACCCCAAATCCACTAAGGGTCGTGGTGGCGCCGGACATCGCTGTCAGGCAAGCCAATCAAACTACTTAATCAAATTCTCATTTAAATATTTCCGAAAAAACTTCTTTTATATATTTAAAACAATACATAGTAAGTTCCTCCGAATAAATAATGAAACATTTAACAACCTTTAAAATTTATGAATAAACCCAAATACATCCCAGAACCCGGTGTCACAAGTACATGAGCAATTTCTAAGAAATAATATAATACAACATCCGTCCGGAATACAGTGGACAGAAAGTAAACACAATATACTAGAAGGGACTATACTAGCTGCGGGTCGCCTCGAATAATGCAACTCACCTAGTCCCAGAAACATCCGTGCTGCTGCGCCCAGTAGGCCACTAGAGTTACATATACCTGTGCAACAAAAATTCACAGAAGTGTAGTATGAGTACGAAAACAACGTGCACTCAATGAGTATCCCGTCTAATCTCGAAGAAGTAGAGACGAGATGGTCGACTTCGACACTTACTAGTGATCCAATAATGATATATCAATAATATTTTAAATCGCGGATTTTTATAAACATGATATAATTCGATAGGTTGAAGCAAATGAACAATTTTTCCTTTATAGGAAATTACCAAATTCCTTTTATCATTTATACAATTATTCTCAAGCCGGAAAGAGGCTATAACAACTTTAATAAGTTTCAAGGCAGGCAATACAAGCATGCGTAAATCATGCCGAGGCGTAGGACCTGCTCCAACAGAAAATAAACTGTGCACTACCGAGGGTCGAACGGGGCGAACCATAGATGCATCTATTTAATCTGCCGAGGCGTTCGGCCCGCTCCAAAATTAAACACACAGACAGTTAATCAAGAGTCCACACAGAGCAATTATCCAAAGAAAGTCAATCCTCTTTTAACCATTTAAGAAAAATGAAGTTTAATCCTTTTAGAAATTTATTTACTAATTCAATGTGATTTAAGCAATTCAAGCTGTCAATAAGTTTAAGATTAATCCAAGTATAGCATGCTTTTGGGTCCTAGACTACCCGTACAATAGCATAATAGTAGCTACGCGCGGACTCTCGTCACCTCGTGCATACGTAGCCCCCACAAATAGGAGCACATAACCAATTAACTCACCTATGGGGACAATTCCCTCTTACAAGGTTAGAAAGGAGACTCACCTCGCTCCGAAGATCCATAACCGGCATTCCACGCTCCTCTGAAGACTTAAATCGACACACTAACGCTCCAAAACTAGCCAATGATTATACAAATCCATTAATATATGCTCAATTACTCATTCCAATCCAATTTATAGCAATTCCCAACCCCGATCGAAAAGTTGACAAAAACGCCCTCGGGCCCACGTGCCCGGAATCCGAAATTTTTCGAAGATAAAGTTTACCCATAGCCTCACGAACTCAAATATATGATTTTCTCTAAATTCCATACCCAAAATCGTGGTCAAAATCCAAGAATACTAGTTTTCTAGGTTTTCCCTCAAACCTCAAGTTTTCTACAATTTTCCAAGTCTAAATCCATATATAAACCTTGTATATACTCAAAACTAGTAGAAATCACTTACCTCATGCTTGGTGATGAAAATGGAACTCCAAAGTTGCTCCAAAATCGGCTCCCATGGAAGAAATAAAGTGAAAATGAGCCAAACTTCGATTTTTAAAGAAACCTCTCTGCCTCCAGCAATTCCCGCATCTGCTGAAATTTGACCGCATCTGCGGAAAATTTCCGCATCTGTGGTTATGACACCAACCATCACTTTTCTCAACACGAAAATGAGCATAGCTCCCTCATACGATGTCCAAATTCGACGATTCTTTTTGCGTTGGCTCCGAAATTACGATACGGATCTAATGGCTCAATAAAAACTTAATTTGGAGCTCATTTGCTTAATATGGCACTCCTTTATGTCCAAAGAAATGACGTCGAAACATCAAATAAGAGCGCGATACAACCCGAAACACACCCGAGGCCCCGAGGACCCCGACCAATCACACCAACCAGTCCCAAAACACATTACGGACTTGCTTGAGGCTTCAAATCACATCAAACAACGCTAAAATCATGAATCAACCCCTAATCCAAGCTTTATGAACTTTAGAACTTCCAACTTCTACTTTCGATGCTTAAACCTATCAAATCACGTCCGATTGACCTCAAATTTTGCACACAAGTCATATTCGACATTACGGACCTACTCCAACTTTCGGAATCGGATTCCGACTCCGATATCAAAAAGTCCACTTCCGGTCAAACTTCTCAAAAACCTTCAAATTTCTATCTTTAGCCAAATGGCTCCAAAATGACCTACGGACCTCCGAATTCACTTCCGATCGCGCTCCCAACTCTAGAATCACCATACGGAGCTGCTCCCAGACTCGGAATCCCAAACGGACATCGATATCACTGAAATGCACTTCAACCCAAACTTATGAAATTTCTTTCAAAATGCTACTTTCCACAATAGGCGCCAAAACGCTCCCGGGTCATCCAAAACCCGATCCGGGCATACGCCCAAGTCCGAAATCATCATACGGACCTGCTGGAACCTTCGGATCCCGATTCCGAGGTCGTTTACTCAAAAATCCAATCCTAGTTAATTCTTTCAACTTTAAGCTTCCGAAATGAGAATTCTCTCTCCAAATCAACTCTGAACTTCCCGAAACTTAATTCCGACCACGCGTACAAGTCATAATACCTGAAATGAAGCTGCTCATGGCCTCAGACTGCTGAACGACGCGCTAGGGCTCAAAACGACCGATCGGGTCGTTACAATTCTGAAGATATTCCATTTTATTCAAGCAAATAAGCCTTAGATCCCAATTCCAACATCCGGAATTCTATGCCCGACCTGTTTCCAACATAAGATCACCATATCAATCACTATATGCTGTACCCAAACATGGCTGCATAACTTTGCTGAATTCACACCTAGCATCACTTTACTCACCGGACCACAATAACATTTTCTGATCAACTTTGTCAAAATTCCACGAATCTGATGCTCCCATTGCACCCCATGACATACACATGTCTTACTCTAACTCTTACAATGCCGCCACAACGGAAGAGATGTGCAGAAATTCATATTCAACGGCCGAGTCAACCAATCATTAAGTCTATACTTCTGACAAGAAACATTACCTCATTCCGAACCAAATAATGATCTTTGCTCCTTAATATATTTCACGTAATCAGATTGCACTGATCCTAAATCCAACAATCTCGTGTCACCCAGTACGAACTGCTCAGGCAATAAGCCACCCTGACATGACCAAAAGTCTCATATGATGCCATAATGTGCCAATAGGCTACCAATTAGAATGCGATACAAAAAGGAAAATGAACTCTGAAAAGGAATTTCAATTACCCCGCTCGCGAATCATACATGCGACGCGGGCGCACAGCTAATATGAGCTTCCTTCAAAAAATAGGAAACAGAACACAATAGATAGATATGGGGAACTGTACTGAACATCACACTGTTGCGGTGCGCAAACCGATCCGAGCAATCATAACCATGGCGGCGTGCCACCCGATCCACACAACATAACCATGGTGGCGTGCCACCCGATCCAAATAACATACCCATGGCGGCGTGCCACCTGATCCACACATGGAACTCACATAAGGAGATGTACATCGAGCTAAATTGCTCATTACAACAAAATACTGAATATCAGTCATAAACACGCTAAGTGTATAATACCATTCCCTGGGGAGACATATAACGCTATAATCCACAAACTCGAGCACAACTGAAGTGCGATATATGATCTGAATCTCAAGAGCCATCCTGCTCATGTAACTTCATCTCTATGTGGAACCTCAACACATAAGAAATTCACCAAGCCGTCTCACAACTCGCACGATGCAATACATCATTACATGAAATAGCTGACAACGAAGTAACATCCCGACTCCCTTCCATAAGGAGCGTATTGCTGAGATGAACACATCTGGCCTGATATAAAGCCCCTGTTCACGTTTAAATCAATCCACTGATCTCAAGCCGATTTTTGATTGCACCAACTAGGCTAATAACCTTTCAAAGGTCCATAATAACTCCCCTTTTCTCATAACACACAAGAACAACCCTCATAATCGGAGCGAACCTCCATAGTCCATAACCCAATAAACAGAGTGCCCTCCAGGCATAAATTCTCAAGTTAATGATATTACCATTATCCTCATACTTGGTTTAAATCTGTAATCAATCAAGTGACTACATGCCACACTTATACAATCTTCCCGCGGGTCACACTCCCATAACCTACCGTAACAAATAACTGGGTCGTACCTCCAAACCACCGGCCGCAGTAACGCTGAAAAGCGATCAAGAATCATTAACCAGGATGCAAAGCCCTTTTACCAAACGCCGATCTCAGGTGACGCTGATGACTAACCAACTCACCTTAAACATCAAAACTCCTTTCTTGCTCATCAGAGCTCGTGACATCCTTGTCAGCACCGAACTGCAACCTTGATCCTCACTTCAAATTCCATACCACTCACTGCACCCAACGTGCCAATAAAAGCTTTTCACTGGACTCACTTCAGGAGAACCATAGCAACCCACAGGTAAATTCTCATAACCGTAGTATAGGCAAGCATCTAAGTAGTGGTCTAAGCCACCATAGTCCTTCCAGGATCTGCCTACACATAATAGGCCATAACAGAAGAATGTTTCTGAACAATATTAATTACGGCGACCAACAAGCCTCACACGTACCGCCGCAAATCACATGCATAACTTGATCACGCTGAAGGAACTGACCTCTACCACCAATACGCCAACTCAACTGTGGCTAACCGATCCCTCTTCTTCCAATTTGCCCTTGATTGCCATAGAAACAATGATAACCCCATTAAATACTTAACACACTCCATCCGCACTCTTCCCGAGTGACCCTGAATCACGAGACCATGCTGTCTCAAATCCCACGTACCATTTCGTACCTCCCAATTGCTACATCGCAAGTCAAAACATCATAGAACATTCTGTGCCTCCTCTCATAGGCTTCTATCAAGCTTGATTCTTAACCGTACCTATAGGCTCGAAATCATTAGGCATCACACTTTATCTTTTGAATTCACTAGGACCGTTGTTGAGAGCCACCCGCTCTGACTTGGCCCCGAATATAATCAATTCCATAAATCTTCTAGCACATGAATACCCCTTTGGTGAAGCACCTGGCAGAATCATTCCCTTGGAACCCGCATCTTTACAAAGCACAATCCTGAATCCTTCCCCAAGTCTGAACATGGGCCAATAAGGCCAACCATAGCACACCTTAACAATTCCTTTGCTCAATTTACCACTTATGTTCTTTTCCTGCAGCTGGAATAGCTCATCAATATGCTCATAACCCGAAACCCCGCAAGTAGATAACTTTACAACCCAATCGTAGGCGGTGGGACCCTCCCACTTAGCTTGAAGCTACTATTACATAACTCTGAAATTCACTAGGATTCCCTATCTCTTATTGACATGACCATGCGTAATCGACCGCAAAATTCCTCGGGATCTTTCTATAAAACCCCCTCTTTATACTCTGAATCATCAACCACATTCGCACGACCGATCCCTTTTGCGGTATCACCAATAGAATACTTTGCAGAAGCTTCGCCAACCACGCGACCGCTAACCTGCTCACAGGGAATAACCCCCCTGTGGAACACACTCTCCGACATCTTCCAACGTCGCTGCACGGGGTACAATTACTGCGGCATCAATGACCCATCCTAAGTCTGAGCTCACTCTCTAGCTGCACCAGTCCCTTCACTCCTCGTGAACATCAATTAAGTGTGCGGCAACATCTTTCCAATTCAAAGTTAGGTTTTATCCTTCTTCATTTCTAGTAGCTCCTTTCCGTTATACCAAATCTCATGCCGCATAATAGCTCATACTTTAGATTAATCCGAAGGCCCAAATCACCAATCACTAGAATCCCCAAATCACTCCAAACTCTCCCACTTTGGCGAAACTCACCCCTTTAGTCGACTACTCGACCTTTGCTTCTTATGCCTGGCCTTCTAGAATTCTAACCACCACNCCGGGATTCCTTATCTCTTATTGACATAACCTTGCGCAATCAACCGCCTAAATTCTCGGATTCTTTCTGTAAACCCCCTTTTTTTATACTCTGAATCATCAACCACATTCGCACGACCGATCTCTTTGCTGCATATTAGCCCATACTTCCAATTAAACCCGTAGACTTCAATCGCCAGCCACTGAAATCCCAAATCATTCCAAACTCTCCTTAAGGTGCGTAATCATCCTACCACCAAGCCCATATGCAACATCCGCCACTCTCCCACTTTGGGAAAACTCACTTCTTTAATCAACTACTTGACCTTTGCTTCATACACCCGGCCTTCTAGGAATTTTAGCCACCGCCTGACACTTTCCACACATCTTTCCTCATCCTTTGCTACTCAGTTGTTGCCTTAATTAAAATCTATCTTCGTGGCACTTGAACCCACAACTGCTGCTAACTTTACACCTTTCGGAAAATTATCCTTCTCATACCATCGACATTAGAAACACTGATTCGACCCTGAACTACCGCGCCTTGCGATATCTGACAGCCGCATTTCCGATACTATTTCATAATAGCTTGCTCCAAAGGCGAATTGTAGAAGATCGCAACACCGGCGATGTGCATTCAATTAGGACAACGACATCCCCTCATAGAAGAAAGCTCCACCACTCTCGCATGTACCAAGTCTCATTACTCTACCATCCCAAATATGCACATTCTTAGCCCGATTGCCTTTCCCCTGCCGGAAAGAAAATACTGAATCTCTAGATTATGCACTGAGTAAACCTCCCTTCAAGTCATTCACCGCCCCGACACGTGGGGAACATCCTACCATCATATCACTACTGCGGAACAATCGTTCATAAGCATCATGGCAACTTCTGCCTAGCCTCAGAGCCCTCAGAAGTACCGTTACTGGGCTGAAATAATAAAATATCCTTCCACAGGGCGATGATAATAGCTCAGACGACTATACGGGGAGAAACATCCCGCACCATATTCGTAATATCATTACAATTCTTCAATCCTCGATGAATAGCACGCGCTTTGCGTCGCATAAGATTGAGTAGGAAAGAAATAAAGGCATAAGCCTTAAAGGAATCAAATCGCACGATGAGGGATCAAGAAGGGAAGTACTTCTAACAGTCCTGCAGCCTCCCGAGGATAAGTACAGACGTCTCCATACCGATCCGCGAGACTCTACTAGATTTGCTCATGACTCATGAGACCCTAGGAACCTAGTGCTCTGATACCATGTTGTCACGACCCCAAATCCACTAAGGGTCGTGGTGGCGCCGGACATCGCTGTTAGGCAAGCCAATCAAACTACTTAATCAAATTCTCATTTAAATATTTCCGAAAACACCTCTTTTATACATTTAAAACAATACATAGTAAGTTTCTCCGAATAAATAATGAAACATTTAACAACCTTTAAAATTTATGAATAAACCCAAATACATCCCAGAACCCGGTGTCACAAGTACATGAGCAATTTCTAAGAAATAATATAATACAACATCCGTCCAGAATACAGTGGACAGAAAGTAAACACAATATACTAGAAGGGACTATACTAGCTGCGGGCCGCCTCGAATAATGCAACTCACCTAGTCCCCGAATCATCCGTGCTGCTGCGCCCACTAGGCCACTAGAGTTATACCTGTGCAACAAAAATGCACATAAGTGTAGTATGAGTACGAAAACAACGTGTACTCAATGAGTATCCCGTCTAATCTCGAAGAAGTAGAGACGAGATGGTCGACTTCGACACTTACGAGTGGTCCAATAATGATATATCAATAATATGTTAAATCGCGGATTTATATAAACATGATATAATTCGATAGGTTGAAGCAAATGAACAATTTTTCCTTTATAGGAAATTTCCAATTTCCTTTTTATCATTTATACAATTATTCTCAAGCCGGAAAGAGGCTATAACAACTTTAATAAGTTTCAAGGCAGGCAATACAAGCATGCGCAAATCATGCCGAGGCGTACGGCCCGCTCCAACAGAAAATAAACTGTGCACTGCCGAGGGTCGAACGACGCGAACCATAGATGCATCTATTTAATCTGCCGAGGCATTCGGCCCGCTCCAAAATTAAACACACAGACAGTCAATCAAGAATCCACACGGAGCAATTATCCAAAGAAAGTCAATCCTCTTTTAACCATTTAAGAAAAATAAAGTTTAATCCTTTTAGAAATTTATTTACTAATTCAATGTGATTTAAGCAATTCAAGCTGTCAATAAGTTTACGATTAATCCAAGTATAGTATGCTTTAGGGTCCTAGACTACCCGGACAATAGCATAATAGTAGCAACGCACGGACTCTCGTCACCTCGTGCGTACGTAGCCCCCACAAATAGGAGCACATAACCAATTAACTCACCTATGGGGGCAATTCCCTCTTACAAGGTTAAAAAGGAGACCCACCTCGCTCCGAAGATCCATAACTGGCATTCCACGCTCCTCCGAAGACTTAAATCGACACACAACGCTCCAAAACTAGCCAATGATTATACAAATCCATTAATATATGCTCAATTACTCATTACAATCCAATTTATAGCGATTCCCAACCCCGATCGAAAAGTTGACAAAAACGCCCTCGGGCCCACGTGCCCGGAATCCGAAATTTTTTGAAGATAAAGTTTACCCATAGCCTCACGAACTCAAATATATGATTTTCTCTAAATTCCATACCCAAAATCGTGGTCAAAATCCAAGAATACTAGTTTTCTAGATTTTCCCTCAAACCTCAAGTTTTCTACAATTTTCCAAGTCTAAATCCATATATAAACCTTGTATATACTCAAAACTAGTAGAAATCACTTACCTCATGCTTGGTGATGAAAATGGCACTCCAAAGTTGCTCCAAAATCGGCTCCCATGGAAGAAATGAAGTGAAAATGAGCCAAACTTCGATTTTTATAGAAACCTCTCTGCCTCCAGCAATTCCCGCATCTTCGGAAATTTGACCGCATCTGCGGAAAATTTCCGCATCTGCGGTTATGATAGCAACCAGCACTTTTCTCGACACGAAAATGAGCATAACTCTCTCATACGATGTCCAAATTCGACGATTCTTTTTGCGTTGGCTTCGAAATTACGATACGGATCTAATGGCTCAATAAAAACTTAATTTGGAGCTCATTTGCTTAATATGGCACCCTTTATGTCCAAAGAAACAGCGTCGAAACATCAAATAAGAGCGCGATACAACCCGAAACACACCCGAGGCCCCCGGGACCCCGACCAATCACACCAACCAGTCCCAAAACACATTACGGACTTGCTCGAGGCCTCAAATCACATCAAACAACGCTAAAATCATGAATCAACCCCTAATCCAAGCTTTATGAACTTTAGAACTTCCAACTTCTACTTTCGATGCTTAAACCTATCAAATCACGTCCGATTGACCTCAAATTTTGCACACAAGTCATATTCGACATTACAGACCTAGTCTAACTTTTGAAATCGGATTCCGACCCCGATATCAAGAAGTCCACTTCCGGTCAAACTTCTCAAAAACCTTCAAATTTCTATCTTTAGCCAAATGGCTCCAAAATGACCTACGGACCTCCGAATTAACTTCCGATCGCGCTCCCAACTCCAGAATCACCATACGGAGATGCTCCCAGACTCGGAATCCCAAACGGACATCGATATCACTGAAATGCACTTCAACCCAAACTTATGAAATTTCTTTCAAAATGCTACTTTCCACAATAGGCGCCAAAACGCTCCCGGGTCATCCAAAACCCGATCCGGGCATACGCCCAAGTCCGAAATTATCATACGAACCTGCTGGAACCTTCGGATCCCGATTCTGAGGTCGTTTACTCAAAAATCCAATCCTAGTTAATTCTTTCAACTTTAAGCTTCCGAAATGAGAATTCTCTCTCCAAATCAACTCTGAACTTCCTGAAACTTAATTCCGACCACGCTTACAAGTCATAATACCTGAAATGAAGCTGCTCATGGACTCAGACTGCTGAACGACGCGCTAGGGCTCAAAACGACCGGTCGGGTCATTACAAAAGCCTTCTCACATCACTCATAAGGCCTGAAAGCCTTCTCACATCGCTCATAAGGCCTGAAAGCCTTCTCACATCACTCATAAGGCCTGAAAGCCTCCTCACATCACTCAACATATCCTCACATATGGCCCTCGGCCTCACTCAGTCCAGAAAAAAGCATCATAAGCCCCTCGGGCATCAATAAAATAGTAGTGCTCAACCCAAACAACAGTGGAAATACCATTTAAGTCTCAAAGTTCAATTAAAGCGGCTGAGTTTGTAAAACAGTATATTCAATAGGACTGAGTTCAAGTAATATATCAAAATAGTGAGGAAACGGTGATAAAAGTCCGCGAAGGATTCAAGTAGTCGGCATGAAGCCCAAAATATGGCAATAGGCCCAAGTCATGTTAATAACAAACACATCTCAGTCAAATACGCGGTAAAAACATAAGTCGGGACGTACCAAGTCACAATCCCCAATAGTAATCAACCCCGCGCTCGTCATTAAGCGCGTGTTTCACCTTAATATAGCACTACGTTGTGCAAATCCGGGGTTTCAAACACTCAGGATATCATTTACTATCATTACTCACCTCAAGCCGGCCAAAATCCTAGCTCGCTATGCCTTTGCCTCGCAAATCGGCCTCCTCGCGCGTCGTATCTTACCAAAACCACAACGAATACGTCACAATAGGCTAAGGAAACATAACCCAATTGAAAAGAATCGAAAAACATCGAAAATCACGAAATTTACAAAACCCGAGCCCCGGGCCCACTTCTCGAATTTCAGAAAATTTTACTTCAACGGATTCCTTATCTCGCCACGAGTCTATACATACCAAGAACTCCCAAATCCGAGCTGAAATGACCCATCAAAACCCAATTTGAAATTTCAAAACTCAAGTCCTAGTTCTTCCCCCTTTTTGCTAAGTTTTCATGAATTTCTAGGTTGATTCTACAATTAAATCATGTTTTTAGTTCATAAAACTCACCTCCAATCAATCCCAGTCGAAATCCCCTTCAATTCCCGTCCAAAAGCTCTCAAGGATGCTCAAAAATGGTGGAAAAATGACCTTGCTTGCGGAACAAAATGACTTAAATCTATTCTGCCCAGGCTTGAAATCCTTCATCGCGTTCGCGACTACTGCCTCGCGAACGCGAAGCACAACATTTAATTTTCAAAAATTAGCCCAATGCAAATGCGAGAGTAACCCCGCGAACACGATGCTCAGCTTTCCCCTCATACGCGAACGCGACCTTATTTATGCGAACGCGAAGCACAACCCTCCGACCTTCCGCGAACGCGGACCCTCGAACGAGAACGCGTAGTGCAAATCACCTGCCTCCCAAATCCTTCTTCGCGAATGCGTGACTCTTTACGCGAACGCGTGACTCTTTACGCGAACGCGAAGAGTAAATTCTCTGCAACACCTGAATTGAGAAATCTACAGCTTTTTAACTTAGGAAATGGTCCGGTTGACCACCCGAAACTCACCCGAGGCCCCCGGGACCTCAACCAAAAGCACCAACACATCCTATATCATCATTCAAACTTGTTCCAATCATTAAAACAATTCAAACAACACCAAAACCATCAAATTACATCGGATTTAAGCCTAAGTTCTTCTAAAACATCCGAAACACGTATTCGATCAAAAACCCAACCAAAACACCTCCGAATAACCTGAAATTTTGCGCACACTGTCACGACCCAAACCGAAGGGCCGCGACGGGCACTCGGTGCCTTACTCAACCGAGTACCAACGTAGCATATCTTTCTTATCATATTATCATGAGTAAATGAGCCAGGAAACCCGTCATGAGATTACAAGAATAAACATAAGGAAATACTCAACATATGATGACCCAACATGATATACAAACTTATACATATGACATATGGGCCTATAAGGCCGACATGACCATTTGTAAACTCAAAGCATAGGCCGACAAGGCCATACAAGTATCCATACACCTGACATCTGTCTACAAGCCTCTAAGAGTACATAAAATCATAAAGGTCGGGACAGGGCCCCGCTATACCAATCAATACATATCCAAAGCATACTGACCAAATAGGCAACTCCGGAGCAAATGGAGTGCGCCAACACCTTTGCTGAGCTGATAGCCTAATAAGAGGACTGTGAACCTATCAATCGGGACCTGCGGGCATGAAACGCAGCGTCCCCAGGCAAAAGGGACGTCAGTACGAATAAAGTACCGAGTATGTAAGGCAGGAAAGCATAAACAAGAACAGTAATGTAAAGAGTGATAGAGAAGATACAACCTGTAACATCTGAGTGCCTCTGGGGGCTACTGACATGAAATGCATAATACATATATATACATAAACTTTTGAAAACATACGCCTCTGTCGGCATCATCATCATCATATCGTACCCGGCCTCAAAGAGGACTCGGTAAAAACGTACCCGGCCATCATAAGGCTCGGTAGAATCATACCCGGCCACGTGGAGCTCGGTAAACCCAACTGATCAGTGGTTGCACAATAGGTGCCATACCCGGCCGACTATAGCATGGCTCGGTAGAGTAAAATAGATACATATATATAATGCATGCTCGACTCATGGAATCATGTTCTAAACCTTTTGGAGTGACTTAAGAACATTATGGACATCCCTACCATCAATATAAACCTTAGTAGGATTTAAGGATCATACCACTTGTTTAGAATAACTTTATAAGGAAAGAACAGCATGGACAACCTTAGTTTCTAGGAGTAGATCCGTTATGAATTAGCGTACCGTTTATGTTCATGTCACTTTAGATCATGCCAAAAGAAAAAAGTAAGAGCCTTAACATACCTTGTATAAACTGCCCCAATCTCAAGCTATGCAATTTTCACGATTCCTTAGTCTACAATAAGAGAAACGATACTGTAGTTATCATTCAAGCGTCATAACTATTATGTATCGACCACAACCTATTTTACGATGAAACGGACAACACCTCCCCTATATATATGACTTCACACAATTCCAAACAATCACAAACAAGCCCAAACAACATCAATAATAATCATATTGAGCCTCCCAAAACAGTCCACGCACAACCTAATCACTTCATACATACGACGGCCACCGTAGTCGTGTCAAACGACCCGGAAATGTTACGAAGAACTACCAGCCCACAACCCTACATCTATATGGTGTTTTTCCACATCCTTCCTCCTCCAAAACTCCACAAAACAGTAGTAAAACACGCAGCCCAACAGCAACACAAAACAGTCCACAAAACAGTCCACTACAAGTGAATAACTCGAACTCACGGCTTCCGATCACCGTCCCGTGAGTTCTTACATGTATAGAACGAATTACCATGAATTCACAGCAGAATAAATGTATGAAACGGAGCAGTAAACTCACCTTACTTGTTGGATAACTCAGCCCTTCCCTTGGTTCTTCAAACTCTAGGTTTTACCCCCAATTAGAACTTGAAAGAGAGGGAAAATCGATTAGGGTTTGTGGATAATTTTTGGGAGGATGTTTGCAGGGGTTTAGGTCTGGTTATTTGTGATATATAATGAGGGTTATATTGCAGGAGATAACCCTTTAAATTGGCTCTTTGGCCGACCCGAAATTTCCTATTTTTGGGCTATCATTTAACCAAGTAGGTGACACACCTACTTGTCACCTAGCAGCTTGTGCAGTCTCGCAAAAATGCCTATATCTCTCTACTCTGATGTCGTATCGATGAACGGTTTAATGCGTTAGAAACTAGAGTCATAGATCTTTAATTTGATAGGTAGATCATTCCCTAATTCCAAGTATATTGGGAGAAAAATTTAGTTACATTTGACCTAATTTTCAACATATTTATGAATGGAACTTGTGATGACCTTTTTCCAACTTTTGTTCCACAAATCGCTTGACTTCAAAACATAACACCAACTATTGTACGACTAAAACTACTCATAATATAATCTCCTTATAATGTTAATAACCCTAGTATCACCCCAAAAGTACATGGTAAAACATTCCATCTTGTCAACTTTCGACGAAACTTATTTTCTTCAATTCGTTTAGCTTCTAAGCCTTCAAACCCTCTTGCTACTTGGTACTAATGATCTTAAATATTTATAACCTCCACGTTAACATGATGAACTAACTTTGTAAACTTTTAAAAGATGATTCCCTTTCTGAGCTTACATTAATTGACTTATGATGTATTCTTACGTACGAAAATATGGGGTGTAACAGTACCGGTAGCATTGCTTTCCGGCTTAACTGATGGTGCTCCCCGCCTAAAACAGGTGTGACTAAAATCCTTCACAGGGTGACAAGCACCTCGGCTATCTCAAAGAAAGCGGGCTATGTCAAGCAAATGCCCAATTTTAATTTCAAGTAGACTCAGAAGGGGTGCGTGAGAAAACAGTTTATAAGTACAGTTCAACAATATCAAAACGGTAAAAAGCAAACAAGTAGCACATTATGCCCAAATAAATCACAGCATATACAAAATTAATAAAGCCAAATAAAAGACAACATGTACAAGCTCGAATTCTGGTTGTCCCCAGCGGAGTCGCCAGAGCTATCACACCTCTTTTTTACACCCCCGAAGGATATGTGTGTTATGGATTGTAGTGGGTTAAAGAGTTTTTCCAATTAAAGTGACAATTTTGAAATAGGTTTATTTTATTATTCAGAGTCGCCACTTGGAATTGATTTTGGGTGTTCCAAGTCACCATTTATTTGAATCCCTAGTCAAAAGGAAGGTTTGACTCTATTTTTATCGGTCCGCGAAAATAAAGTTTGGGTAAGGAATTCTGTTGACCGGGAAGAAGGTGTAAGGCATTCCCCGAGTCCCGTGGTTCTAGCACGGTCGCTTTTATTGACTAAAATTGGCTTTAATTGTTTAACTACTCATTTTTAGGAATTATGTGCATTTATCTTTTTACCGCTTTTAAATCACTTGAATTATTCGTAATTAAAGAATTGAGTTACGCGTACGTATACTCTTTTCTTTTGGCGCGTCAAAATCATGTCACGCGAACGTGCCAACGATTAATAACGTTTTTGTTGATTTATTAAGAAAGTTTGGTTGAAGTTGCGCGAACGCATTCCTCGAGTCTTTAGAGTTAAATTTGCAATTATATTACGCAAACGTATACATAATCGCAATACTGATCTAAATCGGGCCTAAAGCAAATTACGATTATTATGATTATTTAATATCTAAGTTAATATGAATATATTGTGAATAATAGTCTAAATTTTTCTTTTGGCCCAAACCTTTTCCACGTTACCTAAGGCCCATCAGATGGTCTTAAAGAAAATGGCCCATTCTTCAATTTGATTTAACAACCAACATTATCATTTTTGCCAATCAAAAATCGCAAGACCCAGCTCAATTACAGATGGCATCATACTTCACTTTTCTGTTAATGGTTCATTATCAATAGCATTTCAAGGTTCAATACCATCACCAAACAACTAATTATTTACATCAAACCTTAACAAACAAGCTTAACCCATTTAGACGAATTTTGTTTTCTTGCCTTTTAATCAAGTAATCAAATTGAAAACATTGAAATGGGCTAGAAATCATCTAGATGGGAATAAAGCAAAGAACAGGTAAAGATAAATTGTAAAATACAGTAGGAAACTGACCTTATTGTTGAAATTTCGATGAACTTGAAATAAGATCTCAAAACTAGCAAAGCAAAACAACGAGCTATTGATCGAACCTCGAACAGGCGACTCAAAACTCGATTGAAGATGGTGTTTCACTGGTGTTTTGGAGGCGTTTTTGCTGGTTAGAGGTGCNCTTCATCGCGTTCGCGACTACTGCCTCGCGAACGCGAAGCACAACATTTAATTTTCCAAGATTAGCCCTATGCGAACGTGAGACTAACCCCGCGAACACGATGCTCAGCCTTCCCCTCATACGCGAACGCGACCTTATTCATGCGAACGCGAAGCACAACCCTCCGACCTTCCGCGAATGCGGACCCTCGAACGCGAACGCGTAGAGCAAAATCACCTGCCACCCAAATCCTTCTTCGCGAACGCGTGACTCCTTACGCGAACGCGAAGAGTAAATTCTCTACAGCACCTGAAATGAGAAATCTGCAGCTTTTTAACTTAGGAAATGGTCCAGTTGACCACCCGAAACTCACCCGAGGCCCCCGGGACCTCAACCAAAAGCACCAACACATCCTATAACATCATTCAAACTTGTTCCAATCATTAAAACACCTCAAAGAATACCAAAACCATCAAATTACATCGGATTCAAGCCTAAGTTCTTCTAAAACTTCCGAAACACGCATTCGATCAAAAACCCAACCAAAACACCTCCGAATAACCTGAAATTTTGCGCACACATCCCAAATCACCTAACGAAGCTACTGCAACTCTCGGAATTCCATTCCGACCCTCGGATCAAAATCTCACCTATCAACCGGAATTCGCCAAAATACTAACTTCGCCAATTCAAGCCAAATTCTACACCGGACCTCCAAAAGCACTTCTGATCACACTCCTAAGTCACAAATCATCCCCCGAAGCTAACCGAACCATTGAAAATCATATCCGAGCCCTCTAACGCATAAGTCAACATCCGATTGACTTTTCCAAAACAAACCTTCCTTAGAGAGACTAAGTGTCTCATTTCCTTCTAAAACCAGTCCAAATCAACTCGTTCACACAAGACTCTTGTAATGAAGCATAAAGAAGCAGAAAATAGGGGAAACGGGGCGGTAACTCATGTGACGACAGGTCAGTCGTCATAGTTAATTAATGTCCAATGGTAACTTTTTGTAGTCAATTTGAAGTCCAATCACTCTGAACTTTCAGGTTGAAAAGGCAGTTAATCTTCCCTAGAATCTAGGCATTTTAATATAGTGAGGAGTCTTATAGAGACGGAACTGGTTCAAACTCAAAGGGATAGGTTTTTTTTGATGTTTTTGAACATAGCTAGGACTCTGCTCATAACTTAAATATTAATATTTATAATTATGCAGAGTGTAGAAAACATACCTCGTTATTCAGATGAACCAGTACTGATGAACCAGGTTCTTCACTAAGAATCCTCTTGATCATGCCTCAAATTGCCAAAATAGAGAAAATTTTGTTAGAGATCAGTGAGTCATATCAACACATGGTGAGTATACTATTTAAAGTATGAAACTCAACAAAGATTAATCTAGATATTTACACAAGTTCTAAGTTTCCTAACCAAAAAAAATATTATGTTTTTCGGTTTTTTTCATTGTGCATTCTGAACTGGTTTCATAAAGTGATCTTAATCATCCCTAGTTCTAACCTATTCTTTTCAAAGCTTTCTCTACTCAGTGCTTTTGTAAAGATGTCAGCAATCTGCTTATCAGTAGCACAAAATTCTATAGTGATCAGACCTTTCTCATAATTATCCCTTAAGAAATGGTGTCTAACATCTATGTGCTTAGTTCTCTTATGATGAACCGGGTTCTTAGTCATACTAATAGCACTAGTGTTATCATAAAAGATAGGGATGCAACCAACTTCAATACCAAAATCTATCAACTGCTGTTTGATCCACAACAATTGAGCACAACAAGAAGCAGCAACAACATACTCAGCTTCAGCAGTAGATAAGGCCACTGAGTTTTGCTTTTTAGTAGCCCATGACACAAGACATGAACCAAGGAAGTGTGCCATACCTGAGGTGCTCTTCCTATCCACAAGGAAACCTGCATAGTCAGCATCAACATATCCCACTAGGTTAAAGTTACTACCCTTTGGATACCAGAGAGAAAGGTCAGTAGTGCCTTTCAAGTATCTCAATATTCTCTTGACAGCAGTCAAGTCGGATTCCTTTGGATTTTCTTGAAATCGAGCATAAAGCGCTACACTAAAAACAATGTCAGGTCTGCTAGCAGTAAGATACAAAAGTGAACTAATCATACTCTATACAACTTCTGATCAACAGATGAACCAGGTTCATCTATGTCCAATTTTGTGGCTGTTGCAATAGGAATGTCTATTTCCTTTGATTCTTCCATTTTAAACTTCTTATTCAACTCTTTTGCATATTTCTGCTGATGGATCATGGTTCCATTTGAGTTCTGTTTAATTTGTAAGCCTAAGAAGAAATTAAGCTCACCCATCATACTCATTTCAAATTCACTTCCCAATAATTTAGCAAATTCCTTACTAAGTTTTTCAGTGGTTGCCCCAAAAATTATGTCATCAACATATATTTGTACCACTAGAAGATCCTTACCTTTTTCCCTCAAGAATAGAGTACTATCAATTATACCTCTCTTGTAGCCATGTTCAAGCAGGAATTTGGATAGTCGTTCATAGCATGCTCTAGGAGCCTGCTTGAGTTCATAGAGTGCCTTGTCCAGTTTGTATACATGATCCGGAAACTCCTTGCTTTCAAACCCTGGAGGTTGTTTGACAAATACTTCTTCCTTTAAGTAGCCATTTAGGAAAGCACTCTTGACGTCCATCAGGTGAAGAGCAAATTCCATGTGTGCAGCAAAGGCTATGACGAGTCTTATTGCTTCCAATCTTGCAACTGGATCAAAGGTCTCATCATAGTCTATGCCTTCCTCTTGGCTATAGCCTTGAACCACCAACCTTACCTTGTTCCTTGTAACAGTTCCATCTTCATCAAGTTTGTTTTTGAAGACCCATTTAGTGCCAATTACTGATCTGTCCTTGGGTCTTAAAACCAGATGCCAAACTTGACTCCTTTCAAACTGATTGAGTTCATCTTGTATTGCATTTACCCAGTCTACATCCTGCAAAGCCTCAGCAACATTTTTAGGTTCAATAAGAGATAGGAAAGCATCAAAAGCACACAAATTCTTTAATTGAGATCTAGTTTTGATTGCAGAAGTCGGGTCAGTAATTATGTTCTCAACGGGATGAGAACTTTGATACTTGTAAGGTTTCACAACCAACTGGTTTCTGCTTGATGTTTCTCCTATATTTTGTTGTTGAGGAATAGGCTCATGGACAGGTTCTAATTGGGAGTTGGATTGAGTTATTCTTTGTTCAATTCCCCCTCTTAGGTTGCCCTGGATGGAATAACCTATTCCATCACGTGTTCCTTCTTCTGGTGCAGCTTCAGCTTGGGCTGTGACTTCACTTAAGCCTTTTACCAGCTCAATAGCTTCATCTTCATGTTCCTGTCTCTCAAAAAGAATGTTAGTTTCATCAAAAACTACATGTGCACTTTCTTCTACACATATAGTTCTTTTGTTGTATACTTTATAAGCTTTGCTATGTGAAGAATATCCCAAGAATACTCCCTCATCACTTCTGGGATCAAACTTACCTAGGGAGTCCTTTCCATTGTTGTGCACAAAGCACTTTCATCCAAATGCCCTAAGATGGGATATATTTGGTTTTCTCCCTTTAAGTAACTCATAGGAAGTCTTCTCTATAAGAGGTCTAGTCATGCACCTATTAATGGTGTAACAAGCAGTGTTTACAGCTTCTACCCAGAAGCTATGAGGCAGTGTACTAGAAAGAAGCATAGTCCTAGCCATATCTTCAAGAGTCCTATTCCTTCTTTCAACTACTCCATTTTGTTGTGGAGTCCTAGGGGCAGAAAAATTATGATCTATGCCATGTTCATCACAAAATTCAGCAAACTTAGTATTTTCAAATTCAGTTCCATGATCAGACCTAATTGATGCAAGTTGATTACCTAGTTGTTTCTGAGTTTTTCCAACAAAAGAAGTAAACATGTCAAGTGCTTCATCCTTAGAAGTTAAAAACAATGTCCAAGTAAACCTAGAGTAATCATCAACAAGCACCATCACATATTTTTTACCACCTCTGCTTAATGTTCTCATTGGACCATAGAGATCCATATGAACCAATTCTATCGACCTGGTCGTGCTTACCATTTTCTTGCTTTTGAAGGAGGATCTTACGTGCTTCCCCCTTGCACAAGCCTCACAAACTTTGTCTTCCTTAAACTTGATGTTAGACAGCCCTATCACCAGGTCCTTAGAGACTAATTTGTTGAGTTGACTTAGACTTGCATGTCCAAGTCTTTTGTGCCAAAGGAGGGAATCATTGTCCAACACACTTAAGCAAGTGAATTCATGTGAAAGAGTGGACAAATCTACAGTGTATATATTGTTTACTCTTTTTCCCTGCAAAACAATCTTGTCAGTGGTAAGATTTATCACAAAACATTTAGTAGAGGTGAATGCTACCAAGTTACCTCTGTCACACAGTTGTGATACACTAATTAGGCTATATTTAAAGCCATCTATCAAGTAGAGATTCTCAATGGAATGTGATTCTGTCTTACCTACCTTTCCAACCCCAATGATCTCACCTTTCTTACCATTTCCAGAGGAGACATTACCTCCTTTTAGGTCATCAAGTGAAAGGAATTGGTTCTTGCTTTCAGTCATATGCTTTGAGCAGCCACTATCCATGTACCATATTTGGCTGCTCCCCTTCACTTGGACTTGCAAAAGGAAATCAGGGGTTAGTCTTAGGATCCCAAACTAGTTTGGGTCCCTTTCTATAGGCAAAAGGGTAAATTAAATTCTTTTTAGCCCATCCTGGCAGCCTATTCTTCCCTTGAACAAAAGTTTTGTTCTTTTGACTAGCCTTTTCTTTTGCATTACATTCACTTTTGTAGTGACCAGTCTTACCAAAGTGTGTGCAGATTTTGTTCTCAAGAAGTGTGACGTACTTGCTTTTGGGATCCCACTTAGGTGCAGGGGTCCCATAGCCAAGTCCTCTCTTATTACTACTATGGTGTTCTTGTAGCCATGATAGTGCATCAGAGAACTTATTCCATTTACAAGTTCTGTCTAGTTCATGATTAACCTTGCTTAGATCTTCTTTTAGGACTCTTATCTGCTCATCCCTTTTGTACAACTCATCCTTCATTTTTCCTAGATTTTCTTCTAAGGTGAGATGTGTGTGATCAGCTTTCCTTTTACCTGTTCCCAATTTCATTTTTAAATTTTCAAATCTAAGCTCTAGCACAGTGGTATCAAGTTCAAGAACCTTGTTCTTTAACTCAGCATTTTTACTATCATTTTCACTAGCCCTGAGTTCCAAAATTTTGCGCTTAGCTTTCAAGATTACACATTCCTTAGACAGCTGTTCCTTTTAATTGTTTATGACCTCAGATTCATCAATCAAATCTAGCAGTAACTCAGATAGCCTTTCTTTAAACAAAAATTTAAAATCTTATCTTTGAGATGAATCACACTTACCTCTGGTTCATCATCTGATTCTCCAATGGCCATAAGTGCTTGTTCATCTCCATCTTCATCTTCTGCATCCTCATCTGAGCTTTCTCCCCAAGCAGCAACCATAAACTTTGTTGATCCTTTGTTCTTCTTGGGATGAACCTGTTCCTTCTTCCCGTTTCTTCATTCAGCCCTTTCTTTCTTCCATTCAATTTCCCACCGAGGAGAGTTTTTGATCATGTGATCAGTCTTACCACATTTGTAGCAGCCCTCGTTGGTCTATTTTTCAGGGGCCCTTGGTTTGTTGAAGGTTGCACCTCTTGAAGAACCCTTTCCTCTCATTAGATACTTTTTGAAATCCCTCGTGATCATAGCCATTTCATCTTCCTCTAGATATGCACTTTCAGCTATTCTGAGGGCCAGACTCCTTTCCTTCTTGGGTGCATCCATCTTCATCGTTTGCCTTCTAAGTTCATAGGCAGTGAGATTTCCAATTAGCTCATCCAACTTGAGAGTGGCAATGTTCTTTGATTCCTTAATAGCGGTGATTTTGCTTTCCCAAGTAACTAGCAAAACCCTTGTCAAAATTTTCTCAACCTTGTCTTCTTCAAGGATAATCCTTCCAAGAGACTTAAGTTCATTTGTTAGTGTTGTGAACCTTGTATACATCTTTTGGATGGTTTCTCTTTCCTTCATGGTGAAATTCTCATATTGAGAATACAACAATGTTCCTCTTGATCTCTTCACTTGAGGAGTTCCTTCAAGATCCACTTGCAAAGTGTCCCAAATTTCCTTAGCAGTAGTGCAACTTTGAATTCTGCTGTACTCATCTGGACCAAGTCCACACACAGGCCATTTCTTGGCCTTAGAATTCCTTTCCCACTTCTTCATGTCCTCAGCAGTGCAGTCAGCTCTAGTCTTTGGCACATCCACTCCTTCAGCATTCTTCTTCATGGTAGCCAGGGGACCATCGGTAACAATGTCCAAGAGTTCATAGTCCTCTCCGATGATGTGATCTCTCATCCTGTTTTTCCACCAGGAGTAGTACTGGCCAATAAAGAGTGGAGGCCTAGCAGTGGATTCTCCTTCCCAGTTTCCATGTGGTTCACTCATCTTGATCTGTTCCTAAGGTGTTAGCCTCTTCAAGGATAACATGCTATGATACCAAATGATGTTTTATACTTCAACACCACACAAGATGGGGGGGGGGGATTTGTGTGGTATCCAATTTTTCGCTTAAGTTGTTTATAGAAGGACTTGGTTCTTCTATGTGTTCCAACTACTATTATTGCGGAATAATAAGTACAGAACTTAAAGAACACAAAGATTTTACGTGGAAAACACCTGGCTGAGAAGGTGAAAAACCACGACCTACTTTCCAGCAGGATTTTCCCAAACTCTCCACTAAAATCACTGAGCCAAAAATTGCATTTACAAAACACTTTTGTAAACCAAGGATTAACTCTTATCCCGTTGTAGCACACAACCTCAACTGTTGCGACAAATTCAAGTTAACTCTAACTTGAAAACTCTGAGTACCTAATACAATTGCTTCTAGATAAAGCTGAAAGGTAAAATATGAAATCACCTACTAAAATTGACTAGAATAAAAGATAGACACATAGAACTGGTTCTTCTATCTGGTTCAAGTAGCTTCAGGTTTGCACGCTTGAATCACACACAAATTGCTTGCAAAATTGCCTTGATATTTTTCTCTCAATTCACATTTAACTTCCGTTTATGTGCGTTACCTGTAAAAGAGAACAACATTGATATTTATGGAGTTTGTAAATAGAGATTGACTAGACTTCTGATGCTACTCTTCCTTGGTGGAAGAGTTCTTGTTCATCTCAACCTCTAACTCTTTCCCTTTCTTAAACCGTGTTCTCTTTGAGTAACGAGTCTTTCTCCTTATCCAATATGCAACCTTTTCGATCAGGAATAGGAGATATCACTTCTGTTAAGTTAGGTTTATCTCCTTCATGTGCATCTCACACGCTTGAGTTGACCATATCTGTGCTTCACTAGGATGGACCTGGTCCATGTCTGAGTTCATTTGTCAGTCTTCAAAACTCACCTTTACTTGGGCCAACATTTCTTGATTACCATTACTCCCTCAATGCACTTTAATTAATTTTTTTTGGTTGTCTTCACAACTATATTAATCTTTACTCTATCTTTAATTTGTTCATTTAAAGTCTAAAATTACAATAGATACTTCGAGATTCTTTACTCCAATGACAACTATGAAAAAAAGAAATTAATTCGTTCTTGATATAAAAATCATATGTCATGGACCACCAAAAAAGGCCATCTATTTAGGCTTTCATTATTAATTGTTTACTCTTAAAATGAGTAGCAATTAAATTTATGTGCAGTTTAAGGGATATATAATTTTGTGATGATCCGATAGGTCATCCTAGGTTTTAGAATCCAATTATGCGCTTTTAAGCTTTAAGTACCTCATTTTGTCCCTCCCCGATTTGCGTGCACAATCCGAGCGTGTTTCCGGAAAGCGTTTATGTTAAAAAACTGATAAAGATAAGAATTTTGCCTATAAATTCCATTTGAGTTGAATTCGCTCAACTTTTTGAGTAAACGGACCCAAATTCATGTTTTGACGGTCTTGGTGGGTATGTACCGTGATTTCAGACTTGGGCATATGTCCGGAATTGAATTTGGAAGTCCCTAGCCCGAGTTATCGCATTTTATAGAAATTTGAAAGTTAAAAGCTTAACAAAATTGAAATGTTTGACAAATATTTGACTTTTTGGATATCGGGTCCGTATTTTGGTTTCGAACCCCGGTATAAGGTTTATACTATATTTATGACTTGTCTATGAAATTTTGTGAGAAACGGAGTTGGTTTGACGTGATTCGGACGTCCGATTGTAAAAATAGAAGTTTCAAAGTCTTCTTGAAAATTTCATCTGATTTGGTATTCAATTTGTAGTTCTAGGTGTTATTTTAGCGATTTGATCGCGCGAGCAAGTTCGTATGATGTTTTTATACTTGTGTGCACTTTTATTTTAGAGCTCCGAGGGCTCGGGTGAGTTTTGGATAGGCTACAGAGTTAAAATTGGACTTAGACCACTGCTGGTGTGCTTCAGATTTTGTTGCAGGCCTCAGACTCGCAATTGCGAGGTCAATCTTAACATTTGCAGCCACTGATGGGTTCACATTTGCGATCTACTCATCGCATTTGCAAAGAGTAGCTGGGGAGGCCAAAGTTTGCATTTGCGAACAAAACTTCACATTTGCAAAGTGGGGGCTGGGTAAGCAATGATCGCAAATGCGATCAATGGGTCGCATTTGCGGATCAGAGTTCGCATTTGCGAACTATTCTTCGCATTTTTGAAGAAAGCAGGGGTGTGATGATCTTCGCATATGCGATGGATTCTTCGCATTTGCAAACCCCAGGTCGCAAGTGCGATACCTGCAACTGATCAAAACATGACTAAGACGGGATTTTCGGTTCATTCTTCAAATTTTCAAACTCAAGAACCCTAGAGGCGATTTTTAAAAGAACTTTTCTTCCCCAAATCATTGGTAACTGATTCTAATCTAGTTTCTTTCAATCTTCCACTATATTTCCTTAGATTTCTACCAAAAATATTTTGTTTCAATGGTGGAAATTGGGGATTTTGGGTAGAGAATGGGTTTTTGTGTAGAATTAGGGATTTTTGTGAATTGGGGATTTAGACCTCAAATTGAGGTCGGATTCCAAAATAAATTAATAACCGGGATCGAGGGTGATGGGTAATCGGGTTTTGGTCCGAATTCGGGTTTGGACAAAGCGAGCCCAGGTGTTGACTTTTTCAATAATGACCTAAATTGAATTCTTTGCAATCGTGGGTAGTTCCTAAGGCTTAATTTGAATCGTTTGGTTGACAATTTGTTAGATTCTATTGGTTCGGAGGCTCGTATGAAAGGAAAATCCGTGGTTGAGCTTTGAGTTTGGCCGTTAGAGCGAGGTAAGTGTCATGGTTAACCTAGACTTGAGGGAATATGACTTGTTTGTCTATTTTCTATATGTTTATATGTTGGGTGCAACGTATATGTGAGGTGACGAGTACTTATTCGTTGTTGTCGGGTTAAAGCATGCAGGTGAGACTTTGTTTCTTGTAATTGTTGCTTCCTTTGTTCATGTTATCCATGTTTAGACTAGTATTGTTAAATTGATCGTTCTTATCATGTTTTACGGACTTTGGTGATAATTGAGTATTGATTTCAAAGTTGAGGTTTGTATTGTGGAACCAAATGTTGAAGTAAGGCTTATTCTTGTTATTTCCATCTCCCTGTATCAGATATTATGGGTTTTGTGTTATTCCGCGAATCAGTTTTAGTTTCTGTTTAGCTTAATTGTTCTTGTTATTGAAATTGGCTAAAGTTGGCATCTAGAATCCTCTAACGTTGGCTTGCCTAGCAAGTGAAATGTTAGGCGCCATCACGGTCCCGACGGTGGAAATTTTGGGTCTTGACAAGTTGGTGTTAGAGCACTAGGTTGCCTAGGTCTCACAATTCACGAGCATGCTTAGTTGAGTCCGGAGGATCGTTACGGAGACGTCTGTACTTATCTTCCAGGGGCTATGAAGTTTAGGAACAAATTCCACTTCTATTCTTCTCTGTCATGCGATTTTGGTTCTATCGTTGCTAATTGAACTCTTCTACTCTTGTTCTCTCACAGATGGAGAGAACACTTACCGCATCCTCAGCTGAGAAGCAGTAGAGCCCCCAGTGGAAGCTTCTACGGGGGTAGAGGTCGAGGTTGAGGCCATTCCAGAGGCCGAGGCAAGGGTAGGGCTCAGCCCAGAGCTCGAGCAGCAGCACCAGTAGTGGAGCCTCAGGTAGAGTTTGACGAGGAGCTTCCAGCTAGGGGTGGGCATAATACCGGCCGAACTGAAAAACCCGGCCGAACCATGAATTTTGGTTTTTTAGTTTCGGTTTAATCGGTTATTCGGTCGGTTTTTGGTTTTTAATATATTAGATTTCGGTTTTTCGGTGCGATTTACGGTTTTGGTGTTTCGGTTTTTGGTTAAACCGAAAAACCAAAATTTTGGGCCTCAATCAAAATGTTGTATGTAAATTACTAACTTAATGTTCTGACTTCTGAAGCCCACCGCCCCACCCTATCTGAAATTTTGAAGGCCCAATACCATTACCCAAACCCTAAGCCTAATTAGCCTAACCCAGGCTGTCCCTTTCCATTTCCCATCTTCCATTCTTCCCTTCCTTATATTTACGAGTTACGGCTTACTCCTTAGAAATTAGGGTTCGACTGCTGGTCTGCTGCGTTGCGTCTATGCGACTGTAAGCTCGTCGTCTTTGAATTAGGGTTATGACAATGTGGCCAGAGAGCACTGGGGTCATCGGCAACGTAATTAATTTTGCAACCATAACTACATGCGTAGAAAGTCCTTTGTGTGGGACCATCATTAAGTAATAGAAACGGAACAGAAGAGATGCCAATTGAATACTTTGGTTTTAAAATGATATCCTTGTCGGAACAGAAGAGAGTCCTTGAATGATATCTTGTTTTTAATTTAAATTTAATGTTTATTGATGTTCCTACAAACTGTAAATACTTCACTGTTCTTACAACCGTTTGAAACCGAAAATATAAACCCAAAATAACAAAACCGAACTTTGAAAAAATCTCACCGAACCGTAAATACTTTGGTTTGATTTGGTTATTAATATTACAAAATCGAAAATCGATAAACCGAACCGTAGTTTTATAATAACCGACCGAACCGACCGATGGCCACCCCTACTTCCAGCCCAGATTGTTCCAGCAGGACCAGCTCAGGTCTCAGAGGGGTTCATCGCCACCCTAGTGCTTCAGGACGCTTTGGTCCCTTTTGGTGGGCCTTATGGAGAGTGTGGCGCAGACTAGCACATTTCCCGTGGCACCAGCCATCTCTGAGGATGTAGGAGGAGCACAAACTTCTGTTACTCACACCCCAGAGCAGATGGCTCCCCAGTATCAGACTCCAGCAGCTCAGCCAGTTGGGGTGGTACAGCTGGTTGTTGCGGCATAGGCCGATGGTGAATCAGCTATGTCTTCTGAGAGCTTATTGAGGTTGGAAAAGTTCACCAAGATCTTTCCAGTTCACTACAGTGGTGCACCTTCTGAGGACCCACCGGATTATCTTGACTACGGCCATGAGGTGCTGCGGAACATGGGGATAGTGGAGACTAATGGGGTGGACTTTGTTGTGTTTCAAATGACGGGTTCCGCCAAGAGATGGTGGAATGATTTTGTATTGACCAGACCAGCTGGGTCGCCTGTTTTTACTTGGGACCAGTTCTCTCAGATATTTCTTGAGAAGTTCCTTCCTGTCACACTGAGAGAGGATTATTGCAGGCAGCTCGAGCGTCTCCAGCAGGGCAGTATGACTGTCATTCAGTATGAGACCCATTTTGTAGATCTGACCCGTTATGCTATTCTTCTGCTACCTACCTACCGAGAGAGAGAGAGAGAGAGAGAGAGAGAGAGAGAGAGAGAGAGAGGGTGAGGAGGTTTATTGAGGGGCTTGCGCATCCTATAAAGTTGCAGATGGCCAAGGAGATTAGGAGTGAGATTTTGTTTCCAGACGGCTGCCGATGTTACAAGACAAGTCGATATGGTTCTAGCACAAGGGAGTGGTAAGGGGTCTGAGAAGAAGCCTCGTCACTCCGGTGGACTCAGTGGAGCCTCATCTGGAGGCCGGGGTACTTTTGGTAGAGGCCATCCTCCCAGGCCATTTCATTCAGCACTCCAAGAATCCCATAGTGCCTCAGGTGGTCGTGGCCCTCATATGCATTATTCCGACCAGCTAGCCTACAGTGCACCACCAGCTCCTATTAGTGCACCTCCGCTCCATAGTTTTCATGGTGGTTACTAGGGTCGACAGGGTCAGTTTCAAGGTCAGCAGTCACAACAGCCGAGATCCTGTTATACTTGTGGTGATCCGAGGCACATTGCTAGATTTTGCCCTCGTGCATCGAGTAGTTGTCAGCATCAGGGTTCTCGTGCCATGGTCCCGGCACCGGGTGCTTCACCACCCGCTCAGCCAACTAGAGGTAGGGGTCAGTCAGCCAGAGGTGCTGGTCAGGCATTAGAGATTGAGGTCAGGCTGCTAGAGGTGGAGGCCAGCCAGCTAGGGCCCGTCCTAGAGATGTAGTTCAGAGTTGTGGGGCCCAGCCCCGATGCTATGCTTTTCCAGCTAGGCTTGAGGCTGAGTTTTCTGACGCCGTTATCACAGGTACTGTTTCAGTTTGCAGTAGAGATGCTTAAGTTCTATTTGATCCGGGTTCTACTTATTCCTATGTGTCATCCTATTTTGCTTCATATTTAGTTATGCCTCGTGATTCTTTGAGTGCTCCTGTATATATGTCCATACTTGTCGAAAATTCTATTGTCGTAAATCGTGTTTATCGTTCGTGAGTGGTTACCATTGGGAGTCTTGATACTACTGTAGATCTTCTACTTCTCGATATGGTAGACTTTGATGTTATCTTGGGTATGGATTGACTGTCACCTTATCACGCTATATTGAATTGTCACTCCAAGACGGTGACCTTAGCCTTGCCGGGGTTGCCTCGATTAGAGTAGAGTGGGACTCCTGGCCATTCTACTAACAAGATTATCTCTTATATGAAGGGGCGTATGGTCGAGAAAGGGTGTCTAGCTTATTTGGCTTATGTCCGCGATTCTAGTGCGGAGGTTCTTTCCATGGATTCAGTACCAGTTGTCCGAGAGTTTCTAGAGGTATTTCCTGCAGACCTGCCGGGGATGCCACCTGATAGGGATATTTACTTCTGCATTGATTTGGCTCTGGGCACTCAGCCCATTTCTATTCCTCCATACCATATGGCCCCGCTAGAGTTGAAAGAATTGAAGAAGCAGTTGCAAGATTTGCTTGACAAGGGCTTCATTAGACCTAGTGTCTTGCCCTGGGGTGCGCTCGTGTTGTTTGTCACTACTACAAAAAAGGTCTTTGGCGGCAATTATTTAGCGGCAATAAGGTAATTGTCACTAATGAATTATTTAAGCTGAAATATTAGCGGCACATGATCAATAGCCAGTAAAAGATATTCTTTTACCAACAATAAAAGAAATTACCGCTAAAAAGAACTAATTGAAATTAACTTTTTTATTATTTTAACTTTCCCTCCGTATAAAAACAATCTTTCCCTCTAATTGTTTTTGACAATAAATTACATTCCCACCAATTAGAAAACAATCTCTTCAATACTAAAGAAGCACGTTAGTCGCCAATTTGAAAGTGAGGCACGCCGTAGCAAAACCTATTTGCTTAACAATAACGCTGCAACAATCTCCGCCCTGCCACGGTCTCCGACAAATCCCAGGTAACTTCTGTTCTTACCGAGCAGTTTTCTTGAAATCGATTTACAATTGATTTTGGGTTGATGCTGCTCGAATATGCTCAATCGTCGCTGTCAATCTTTTCTTTCTCATCCGTTTCCAACTTCTCTTTTCGTGTAAGTTTTAAGGTTGTTGCAGAAATTATTCTTCTCCTTCAATTCTATCGGCAAAAAATTCTGCTTACCAGGTACCGATTTTAAATTTTTGATATCCAACATGGCATTTTGGGATTTGTGAAAGTATAGCTGTTTTTGTGTTTGCTAAGTTGTTTGTGATATCAACCTGCTGTTAGATTGATAATCAATTGATTGAATTGATTCTTCCTCTGTTACTCTATTGTTGTTTGTTTGTCTGCTGCTTTTTTGTTGTTTACTCTGATTGATAGTTGTTTGTGATATCTGCTGCTTTTTTTTTGTGTTTACAATTTGTGTTTTCTTGTCTTTGAATTGGTTCCTCTGTATTTTTTCTAAGGCTACTGCTAGGCGGAACTAAGAGAATAAGATTCTGGGTTGTGGCCTCTCTATTTTCTGCCTTTTTTTTAATCTTTCTTGCACCCTACCCTTCCTACTTATCTGAATTATTTTGGTCAACGGACATGATTCTTTGTAAGAATCTGTTTGTTCTTGTTTTTGGCTTGAAAGAGGAATATGCATGAATCCCCAAATTTAGGTGTAAATGGGTATAATTTGCAAGAATATGTTTATTCTAGTATTTCTTCTACATATTGGAGGAGGATTAAGTTTTTAATCCCCAAATTCAGGAAATCACAGGAAGAGTATTACAGATATTAGATATTAGATCAATTTTATATCTCCATGAAATGCTTGTCTTTCATTATGTGGAGTTTCTAGTTTAGACGCTTTATATATAGTGACCAAGTGCTAGTGATAAGTCTCAAGAACTGGTGTTATTTTAACATTTTAGACAAATACACTACATGGCTAAACACTAAATTATAGGATACCAACAATGCAGCCTAACAACACAAGTATGGTAGTCCACTGCCGAAATATCCTTTTAGGCTTTTGATATTCTGTTAAATTTTTTAAGTTTGTATACTCTGTTTCTTTCTTGTCATGTTTGGTTTAAGTAGTCTTTAACTGAAACTTTAGATGGATGATTTTATCGCAATTATAGTGGCTTTTTTTATTTATAATATAAACTAACTTATATTCCGTTTAGCTCTAGAACTAGATAAATTGATTATTAATGAACAAAAGAGTTATAAACAATTTTGTTTAAGTAGGTTGTAAGTTATAATGCTAAAACTTATGAATATAACATCTGAATACTTAGTTGGTTTCTTTTAAGCCTTGCACTATTAGAATGGCTGTTGGTGTGAGATTGTAGTTAAGAGGCCATTCACTGTCTGCAAGTGGTGTCGTGAAACAACAGCTGAATAAATGTAAGAGCAAGAATACCCCTTGGTGCAAATTAGATTCGATCTATCAATGCCTTAGATAGATGACTATGATATCTGTATCGAGCATTATCATTTGTTCCCTTTTTTTCTGGTTTTGGGGAAGGATAGGTGGTGTTAAGGCAGGAGCATATAAAATGATGTGGAGTAAATGGGTAATTTCAATTTGGAGCTTTCTTTAGCTTTAATGGGGTCAACTAGTCAGTATTAAATCATAATTATTTGATGTGTTAAGAGCACATTTAGTCTACGATCTTTGCCTCATACTATAGATCAATATTTGATTTTCTGAACTATTTATGCATCATGCAGATAGCTGTATTAAGCCGTTCCTTGGTAAGCAAATGACATAAACTAGCTTCGAGCGTTTGTAGGAAGCAACAGAAACATCATGTGTGTGTTTGAGTAGCTCATATGGTAAATGTTCACTTGGAACTAGTAATATTTAGTCCTAAGATCAGTGGTGATACTCATTTAGGTGGCCCAAGGTTCTGTCTTTTCATCATCTTACTGGTAGTTGAATCTCTTTCAGGTTGTTAAGTGATAGAAAGTCTCTATTAGGTAGTAGTCTTCCTCTGTTTAGCTGGAACAAATATAAAATCATAAATTAAATTAAGGACACCACAGCCGTAGATGATGTATGTAAGTTTCACTTTCTTTTGTGTCCAGTGTACAGAAACAAATGTACTTCTCACAAGGCTGGAAAGACAAACGATGTTAAGACAAGTTTCGTTTAGGTATTATCTAGCACTTGATAGTCATTCTTTTTCTGAAGAAATAAGCTGATAAGCAGGTGGTTCTTCTACCAGGTAGTTCTGCATTCTCAGCATCTCATTCTTCAGTCCTGCATTGTAAAAATCTCATTGGTTTATAACAGTTGCGCTAGTGTCAATTAGAATTTTTTATGTTGTTTTCCTCGTTTATAACGGATTGGAGTTTTGCCCGTGAATAAAGTTCACTGCAAAATGTGAATTCCATGATCATTGAAGAGAATAACTTTGTGATTGGTTAGGCCTTTCAGTGTATTGATGCTAAAATTAAAGTTTCTATGCAGCAATTTTGTTTTTAGGACCAATACTTTCTATGCTCTCATGTCAACAAGGCAATACTCAATCTAATCTACTCCATATTGCGAGCAGAGGAGAGCCAAATTGGGAAAATCCTTCATTATGTTATCAGTAGGTTCCAAAGATTTGAATTGTTGTAGGACACTTATCGTGCATTTGTAATACTCTGTCTTTTTCATCATTGAACACTAGTTGAATCTATTTCAATTTGTTAAATGACAGGAAGTCTGTCAGGAATTTCTTTGTTTAGTTGCAACGAACCTGTAACCACAAATTAAATTAAGGGAAACGACAAGCAACCAAAGTGTTGTGAATAAGTCTTGCTCTCCTTTTTGCCCATTGTACAGAAAATGTACTAGTGACCAGACTGGAAAGGTAAATGTTGTTTGTTTTACTTGGGTATTATCTTTGGTAGTCCATTTGATCTTTGCATTGTGTGAATGACTTGGTTGAGAAATCACCGTTGTCAGTGGTTAGTGTATGTGCAAAGTAAAACAGAACAAATTAATTAATATACACGAACAGTAAACTAAAAAATATTTCAAGTGAAAGAACAGATTAATAAGATTATCCAAAATGAAACAGAACTATTAATTGATATATTAAGATTTTATTTATTTCAAGTCTAAATATCACCTATAACATTCTCACATCTTGAGTACCTACTATTTAGAGCCCGTTTGGATGGGCTTGTTTTAAGTGACTTTTAAGCCAAAATAGCTTTTAAGCCATAAGTTAGGAATTCTAACTTTTGGCTTTTGGCTTGTTTTTATCATTTTTGCTTAAAAACAAGTGCATAAAAGCACTTTTTTACTTTATCCAAACACTACAAAATGACTTAAAAGCTATTTTGGCTTAAAAATACTTAAAACAAGCCAATCCAAACGGGCTCTTAGACAATAGTGAGTTTAATATGATCCATCTATACCTTAATTTATGCATTGATGTAACAAATCTTCAACATCACCATATTTTTGGAAAAACTTACCTGTTGACATATATTTAGTGTTGAAACATATACTTTTTTCATTTAATTTCTATATTGTGAAATAATTAAGAAGAAAACTTAAAAGCGAATAAATAAATTCTAAATTGAATTTATTGTGTATTCTATGATCAGGAAATTATAAATGAAAAAGGATGAGCAATAGTGAGAGCTTTACTGACCAACCTCGACGCAGTGTCGCTTGGGAGGGCGATGTGTATTCCCAGTTATTCGGAAATGACAAAAGAGGGTATGTTCGTGATTTAGGACTTGGTCCAACTCCTTCTATTCTATGGGGTAATAGATATTCCTTAGGAAATATTGTTATGGATGAGTCGTCTAATGAGGTTGTACAAAGGTTAGAACAAGGGATAACCGAGCTAAAGGATAAGCACAATGAAGAAATGAATATGATGAAACAAATTCAAGAGAAGATGCAATCAGAATTACTCCAAATCAGATAACTAATGCACAAATATGTTTCTAATGAATCTATGCCTCAAAGTATTAATGGCACCTCAAGTAAACATGTAGCTCGATTTCATCGGTTTTAGACATTCTTAATAAAATTTTAATCATATAAAATAATTTTTATCTCATGTGTTAATATTTATCAGGTCCCCGACGCCAACAGTTGCCATGAATGAGTACCACAAACATCAAGGATACCTAGTATTGCTGAAAATACTTCACTTTCTCACGGTACTACTCATCTTTGTTCTTTAGCTTGCTACCGTTTTAGTGTTTTACTGTAGATCATTAAAAAAATCTTCTTTTATGATCTTTGTATATCTTCGCCCCGAACGTTTTTTCTCCCTTTAAATATTTCATCTATTCATTTATTAAATATTATTACATGTCTTTCAAACTTCTTACATCTCTTTCCAATTAAAGGGGGAGATTTGTGCTGGAAAGACGTTTCCTGAGGAAAAGGTTTGTTAACTGAGTTAATTTCTTAAATAGAAGAAAATGGACCTTCCTTAAAAAAAATGCTTCTTCTATTTCCCATTGTCAGCAGGTCTCTTTGGAACCAAAGCTACTTTATCTACTATGTTCATATACATCTGATTGTTCAAATGAAGATAATTCTCGTTTTAGCTTTTTATTTTTAATGAAGAGTGTGATAAGATTTGTCTAAGAGTAGTATTTTCTTTGTCGCCAAATTCTATTGTCGATGTTGATGTTGATGTTACTGATGCTCTAAATAACTGATAAATCATTCTTAAATAACTGAAGTAGTTCAGTTAAGAAATCATGGATAGTAACGTGAATTCAACTACTGAAATAAATGATAGACTGAAGTGACTCTTTACCTCACAATATAACCCCTTTTCATGTACAAAATCCTTTTCACTTAAAAATTTCTTATGAAACAGACAAGAGTTGAGGTTTTTCTTGTTTTGTTTTGCTGCATTATGAGATCTCTTGACTCTAAACTCTTCTGAAATATCAAATAGTCATGTTCTAGGAAAACTTTTGCAGGTAAGGAAGAATAACAACAAAGAGCTAAATAAGGAAAAGATTGGTAAAAGTTAAAACTTTGTTTTTAAATTTTTAGAATTTGTGTATAGCCATCTCTAGATATTCAAATATTTTTAACTGAGTAGCTTCTTTGCTCCTAAAAGTATGATTAATCTTTTTTATCAGTAAAAAATATAGATCTCTGACACGTATGAATACTGGAAGCTATTACGGTATCAAAAAGACATCTAGAGTATTGGTTGTGTTAATAACTACCTATTATTTCATGTATAATTATGATGTACTGCAAAGTTTGGACCAAAAGCTGAGCATATATGTGTCTTCTAATGTCTTAAATCCAGAATAAGGGTTGAGTATTATGACATTGATCAAACATTCTGAGTGTATGACTAGAAACAAGCATGCTAAATTGATCGTTCTAAGAAATGAGTATTGCTCCCCACCTATCCCCCCCCCCCCCCCCCAAAACCCTCTTGCTCTCTCTTCCTTTTATTTGCGAAAGTAGAATTACTTAAGATTATTGTGTGTTATTATATCTCTGTTTGGATTGTATGAATTGGTTCTTCATTGAAAGCTAGCGGAGTAATAATCTTTAGTTGTGAACTAGTTTCTCCTGCATTATTTTCAATATACAGCACCTCTGAACTAGTTGGTTAACATTATGTTTTGAAATTCAACTGGTAAATTTGGATCGTTTGAGCTGGTTTTGAGACAAAAAATTAAACTGTTATTTTACAGTAATTTTTTTTATAGCTTGGGTAGTGTTTTGACAACACAAAAATTGAGGTTCACAGAAGATCTACAGCTTCTTCTTAAGTGAAATCCCACCAAGTCTTGCATAAATTTTATGTATTTTTGCTTTCTATAGTGGTGTGAAAATCTCTATCTTGCATTTCTCTTATATTTAGTGATTGCTAGTATAAGAAGATTTGCTTGCTTATGCGTACATCTACAGTGCTCAAATATTTCATCTGTTGACATAGTTATTTTATAATTTCAGGTCCTACAGTCTGATGATCGATAATTTAGCAGGTCAAGGATTTCAATATGATGAAGAGATGCAAATATTACTTGAAGATGATTATTCATTGGAACTAGTCATATAATGACATTAGCTATTTACTTCAAACATTATATGCTTTTTTTAAGTTAATGTGATATTAATATTTTGGATTAGTACTTTCTTTAGTTTGTTAAAATTTAGGAAGATACATTATGTTTTTATGAATTAATATTAGTATGTTTTGTTATTTGGAGCCTTGTTTGAATGAATGTATTAGATATTATTAACGGTGGCTAAACTATTGCTGTTATAGCTTGTGACTTTTAGCACCAATTTAACAGGATATATGGATTATAAAAATGGACGATAAAAGGGCAAATTGTGATGTTTCCACAGGGGATATTGTAGCCATTATAATTGTTGCTAAAGATGACTTTTAGCGGCAATTTAATTGAATTTACTAGCCATTAAAATGGATGCTAAAAGGGCATACTAATACATTTTCAGAAGGGATATTATAGCCTTTCTAATTGCCACAAAACATTTACCACTAAAGGTATGGACTTTTAGCGACAATTTTTTTTTGAATTTAGTGGCTATAAAAATTGACACTAAAAAAGAGTTAGTAGATGTTTTAGCTTGGATTTAACGGCCATCATAATTGTCGCAAAAAATTGCCGTTAAAGCAAACTATATTTAGCGGCAATAAGTTATACCTTTTACCAGCTTTTGTGATAAATGCCGCTAAAGGCTTTAGCAACCCTGGCTTCAACGGCTAAAAATCAATGGCCGGTAAATGATATAGCGGCTATTGTTATTGCCGCTAATTTCCTTTTTTATTTCCGCCAAAGACCTTTTTTGTAGTAGTGTGTGAAGAAGAAAGATGGATCGGTCAGGATGTGCATAGACTATCAACAGTTGAACAAAGTCACCATCAAGAACAAGTATCCATTGTCGAGGATTGATGACTTATTTGATCAGCTTCAGGGTGCCAAGGTATTTTCAAAGATCAACTTGAGGTCCGGCTACCATCATTTGAGGATTAGGGCATCCGATGTCCCTAAGATAGCTTTTCGGACTCGATATGGGCATTATGAGTTTCTAGTGATGTCATTTGGGCTGACAAATGCTCCAGCAACATTTATGAATTTGATGAACTGGGTGCTCAAGCCTTATTTGGATTCTTTCGTGATTGTGTTTATTGATGATATCTTGATCTACTCCCGCAGTCGAGAGGAACACGATCAACATCTTCGGATTGTACTTCATACTCTAAGATACAGTCAATTATATGCTAAGTTTTCGAAGTGCGAGTTTTGGTTGGATTCGGTCATTTTCTTGGGGCACGTCGTATCAGAAGAGGGCATTCAAATAGACCCTAAGAAGATTGAGGCAGTTCAAAACTGGCCTAAACCCACTTCAGCCACGGAGACCCAGAGTTTCTTGGGTTTAGTGGGTTATTACCGTCGGTTTGTGGAGGGGTTCTCATCTATAACAGCCTCATTGACCAGGTTGACCCAGAAGGGTGCCCCGTTCAGATGGTCAGATGAGTATGAGGCGAGCTTTCAGAAGCTCAAGACTGCTTCGAGTACGGCGCCGGTGTTGGTGTTACCCACATGTTCAGGATCTTATACGGTATATTATGATGCATCTCTGTTATACGGTATATTGTTGACGTGGCCGTCGTTCTACCTTGCATCCAAGTCGGGTTCGATGGCCCCGACTTGCCCCGGACCGGACCCAACCCGGTCGGGCTCAAGCAAAAAGGGTATCACCCAATACAATCTCGTATTGGACTTTGTGCAGCATTGATGCAGGGTGACAAGGTTATTGCATATGTTTCACGGCAGCTGAAGGTTCACGAGAAGAATTATGATGTTCATGACCTAGAGCTGGCAGCAATTCTTCATGCGTTGAAGATTTGGAGGCACTATCTTTACGACGTGTCGTGAGAGGTATTCACAGATCATCAAAGCTTGTAGTAATTGTTTAAGCAAAAGGAACTCAAATTGAGGCAGAGGAGGTGGTTGGAGCTATTGGAAGACTACGATATCACCATCTTGTATCATGCCGGGAAGGCCAATGCGGTGGATGATTCTTTGAGTAGAAAGTCAGCGAGTACGAGCAGCCTTGCGTACATTCAGTCGTGAGAAACTGCTTGCATTACATGTTCAGGCCTTGGCCAACCAGTTTGTGAGGTTGGATGTTTTTGAGCCTAGCCGTGTTCTAGCTTGTACGACCGCTTGGTCTTCTTTGTTTGAGCGCATCAGAGATTGGCAGTATGATGACCCTCATTTGCTTGTCCTTAGGGACACAGTGCGGCACGGTGGTGCCAAGCAGGTTACTGTTGGAGATGATGGAGTTTTGAGGATGCAGGGTCGTGTTTGTGTGCCTAAATGGATGGACTTCGTGAGTTAATTCTTAAAGAGGCCCACAGTTCCCGATATTCTATTTATGCAGGCATCACCAAGATGTATCAGGACTTGCGACAACATTATTGGTGGAGGAGAATGAAGAAAGATATGTTGCATATGTGGCTCGGTGTCTAAATTGTCAGCAGGTAAAGTGTGAGCATCAGAGACCTGGTGATTTGCTTCAGAAGTTAGAGATTCCTGAGTGGAAGTGGGAGCGTATCACTATGGATTTCTTTGTTGGACTCAGAGGAAGTTCGATGCAGTTTGGGTCATTATGGACAGGCTGACTAAGTCAGCGCATTTCATTCCTGTGTCAGTTACTTATTCTTCAGAGCTGTTGGCAGAGATTTATATCCGCGAGATCGACTGTCTTCACAGTGTGCCCCGTGTCTATCATTTCTGGTCGAGGTACGCAGTTCACCTTACACTTTTGGAGGGCAGTACATCGTGAGTTGGGTACGCAGGTTGAGCTGAGCACAACATTTTATCCTCAGATGGACGGACGGTCTGAGCGCACTATTAAGATATTGGTGGATATGCTCCACGCTTGTGTTATAGACTTTGGAGTTTGGTGGGATCAGTTCTTTCCGCTTGCAGAGTATTCCTACAATAACAGTTACTAGTCGAGCATTCAGATGGCTCCCTATGAGGCATTATATGGTAGGCGGTGCCGATCGCCAGTAGGATGGTTCGAACCGGGGGAGGCTCGATTGTTGGGTACATGTCTAGTACAAGATGCCTTGGATAAGGTCAAGATTATTCAGGATTGACTTCGCACAACTCAGCACAAACAGAAGAGTTATGCCGACCGTAGGGTTCGACATGTTGCATTCATGGTCTGAGATAAAGTGTTGCTCCGTGTATCACCCATGAAGGATGTAATGAGGTTGAATAAGAAGGGAAAGGTGAGCCCTAGGTATATCGGGCCTTTTGAAATTCATGAGAGAGTGGGAGAGGTGGCCTACAGGCTCGCATTGCCACCTGGTTTATCAGCAGCTCATCCAGTGTTCCATGTGTCCATGCTCCTGAAGTATCACGGCGATCCGTCCCATGTGTTAGATTTCAGAACTGTCCAGGTGGACAAGGATTTGACTTATGAGGAGGAGTCGGTGGCTATTCTAGTCCGACAGGTTCTTCAACTGAGATCGAAGAGTTATCCTTCAGTTTGAGTGTAGTGGAGAGGTCTGGCCGTTGAGGCAGCTACCTGGAATTCGAGTCGGACATGCGGAGTAGATATCCCCACCTTTTCACCAGTCCAGGTACTTTTCTGTGTCTGTTCGATGACGAACGGTTGTTTTAGAGGTGGAGAATGTGATGACCCGATAGGTAATCCTAGGTTTTAGAACCCAATTCTGTGCTTTTATTCTTTAAACACCTCATTTTATCCCTCCTCAATTTGTGTGCGCAATCCGGGCGTGTTTCCGGAAAGCATTTATGTTAAAAACTGATAAAAATAAGAATTTTACCTAAAAATTCCACTTGAGTTGACTTCGTCAACGTTTTGAGTAAACGGATACGGATTCATGTTTTGATGATCCCGGTGGGTACGTATCGTGATTTGGGACTAGGGCGTATGCCCGGAATCGAATTCGGAATTCCCTAGCCCGACTTATCGCATTTTGTAGAAATTTGAAAGTTAAAGGCTTGATGAAATTGAAATGTTTTACCAATGTTTGACTTTTTGAATATCGCGTCCGTATTTTGGTTCCGGAACCCGGTATAGGTCCAATAAAATATTTATAACTTGTTTGTGAAATTTGGTGAGAAACGAAGTTGGTTTGACGTGATTCGAACGTCCGGTTGTAAAAACGGAAGTTTCAAAGTTTTCTTGAAAATTTTATTTGATTTGGTGTTCAATTTGTAATTCTGGGTGTTATTTTGGCAATTTGATCTCGCGAGCAAGTTAGTATGATGTTTTTAGACTTGTGTGCACTTTTGGTTTAGATCCCCGAGGGCTCGGGTGAGTTTCGGATAAGCTACAGAGTGAAAATTGGACTCAGAACACTACTGGTGTGTTTCAGATTTTGTTGCAAGCCTCAGACCTCGAAATTATGAGGTCAATCTTTGCATTTGCGGCCACTGATGGATTCGCATTTGTGATCTACTCATCGCATTTGTGAAGAGTAGTCGGGGAGGCCAGGATTCACATTTGCGAAAAAAACTTCGCATTTACGAAGTGGGGGCTGGGTAAGTAGTGATCGCAAATGCGATCAATGGGTCGCATTTGCGGATGAATCAGAGTTTGCATTTGCAAAATATTATTTGCATTTGCGAAGAAAGCAGGGGTTTGATGATCTTCGCATATGCGATGGCTTCTCCGCATTTGCGGGGCTCGCATTTGCGAACCCTAGGTCGCAAATGCGACACCCGCAATTGATCAAAACTTGACTTAGACGGGATTTTTGGTTCATTCTTCAAATTTTAAAACTCAACCCTAGAGGTGATTTTCCAAAGAACTTTTCTTCCCCAAATCATTGGCTGGTGATTGTAAACTAGTTTCTTTCAATTTCCACTATATTTCCTTAGATTTCAACCATAAATCTTGTGTTTTCATAGTGGAAATTGGGGGTTTTGGGTAGAATTAGGGATTTTTGTAAATAGGATTTAGACCTCAAATTGAGGTCGGATTCCAAAACAAATTACATAAACAGGCTCGGGGGTAATGGATAATCGGGTTTTGTTCCGAATTTTGGGTTTGGACCAAGCGGGCCCGGGTGTTGACTTTTTCAACAATGACCTAAATTGAATTCTTGGCAATCGTGGGTAGATCCTAAGGCTTAATTTGAATCGTTTGGCTGGTAATTTGCTAGATTCTATTGGTTCGGAGGCTTGTTTAAAAGGAAAACTCGTGGTTGAGCTTTGACTTTGGCCGTTGGAGCGAGGTAAGTGTCGTGGTTAACCTAGGCTTGAGGGAATATGACTTGTTTGTCTATGCTATATGTTTATATGTTGGGTACAACGTATATGTGAGGTGACGAGTACTTATGCATTGTTGTCGGGTTAAAGCATGCGGGTGGGACTTGGTTTCTTGTAATTATTGCTTCCTTTGATCATGTTATCCATGTTTATACTAGTATTATTAAATTGATCGTTCTTATCATGTTTTACGGACTTTGGTGATAATTGAGTATTGATTTTCAAAGTTGATGTTGGTATTGCGGAACCAAATATTGAAGTAAGGCTTGTTCTTGTTATTTCCATCTCTCTGTTGTTATTTGTTTATTACTTTATGGTAAGGGAGAGTGTTAATGTATGAAGGGTGATGCCGTGCCATATTGTGAGAGTTAATGCATGAAGGGTGATGCCATGCCATGTCATGAGAGTTAATGAACGAAGGGTGATGCCGTGCCGTTTCTGTTGATTTATATGGTGAGGTTGAGAGTAAAAGCACGAAGGGTGATGCCGTACACTTTTCTTTACCGTGTTTAATTATTTTCATTGGTTCAAGGCATATTGGCTGTTACAGTTATCATTGTTGCTCTGATTCTTTATCTTGTCTCACCCTCAGCATGTCCCCCTCCCGATATTACTTGTCTAGTTGTTATTTCCTGTTATTTGTATATATACTGTTATCTACATAGGTTTATTAGGTAGGTGTCTTTTCATAGCCTCGTCATTACTTCGTCGAGGATGGTCTCGACACTTGCGAGTACATAGGGTCAATTGTACTCATACTACACTCTGCCTTCTTGTGCAAATTTTGGTACCGGCCCTAGCTAATCCTGAGGTTAGCAGCTGAACTTTCTTGTCAGGAGACCCAAGGTAGATCTGCTGGCGTCCGCAGACCCTGGAGTCTCTTCCTAGTCTTATTATTTTGCTGTTTCTTTTTCTTTTAGAACATTGTATTCCTTTCAGACTTTGTTTGTAGTAAATTATAGTTGCTCGTGAGCTGTGACTCCAGATCCTAAATTGTTACGCCCCGCAGTATTGCAATGATGTTACGCCCTGCAGTATTATGATGTTGTTATGCTCCGCAGTATTATATTACGATAATGTTACGCTCCGTGGTATTATATTACAACGATGTTACACCCTGTAGTATTGTATGAAGAATTTATCGTAAGATAATTGACATCAGTTCAAGGACAAGATTTTTTGGAGATTATAAGTATTATGCTATTTCAAGCAAGTGATAAGTAAATTCGTCAAGGTGAGAGGGTAAGCGAATCAAAGAAAATGAGGTTGGTCGAAGTTTGACAATTTGGGATAAAATAAGGTCCAAGCTATAGTACCCCGTATTTATGGACTAGTTCCATACAAGGTACCACACGACCATGACAAGTGTGTTAAAAGTGAGTAATATTTTAAGTAATATTTGAGATAATTCTTAAGTGTGTAGATAATTGGGTAATTAATGAATTTTAATGGGAGATTAATTCAAAATATTTGGATAAAGATAAATAACCTCACATGGAAACTTTTGCCTTAGAAACATTGTGACTCTTACATTCATTAAACTAGTTGGCATGAATCAAAATGAGACTTTGAAAAGGGATAGTTGGCGGTGGCAGTATTTAAAGGAAGGAAACATAGGAATTGTTTCAATTCCTTCCATTCTCTTTAAATTTAAGTAACATCTTTTGAAAAAGGGAGATATTGTATTTTCTTGGGTGATCAGCAAAAACTAAGTGCAGACTCGTATCTATCTACGAATTTCAACAACAGCGAGCCGTAAAATATTGAGATGCTATTTGTGATGATGGAGCTAGTAGCTGACGAGTTCGTACGAGCATTCGAAGTTAGATGTTTATCAAAAGGATTTACTAGTCGTAGTCATCAATAGAGGGAATTGAGGTATGTTAAGGCTATCCTTTTTTTCTTTTGGCATGATCCATGTAACGATACGTATGTGAGCACGTGATTTTTGCCCTAAGCAATAATTCCCAAAATTTCAAACAAAACAATTTTTCTAGTATTTTATAAATTCTTGTGAATTTTGTGGCGTTCTTTGGTAATTGTTGCATTTTTATTTGTGCATTTTAATTCATATGAAAAATATAAAAATACATTCGGCATTTGTTTTAGGTTCTAATTTCACATTTTAGAATTAATTAGTAAAGACGAAAATAATAAAAATTGTTCTTTTGCATTTATACTTTTAATTTGTCTTATTTTACTTTTGAATTAGGAATTAGTGTAATCTTGGAGTTAATTTGGGGTTTTTACTTTTAATTTTGCATTTAACAAATTTCAAAAAAATATATAAACGAACAAAAATCAAAAGAAATAAAATGAAATTGACTTGAGCTTAAATAAAAGAAAAATCAGGCCACCAAGATTGGGCCACTGTCAAATTAATCCCAGCCCAATGCCCCAAGTCTTTGCCCAGACCAGCCCAAATCATCAATCCGGTCCAGTTCCCCCCCCCCCCATGGCAAAACGACGCCGTTTTGGCGTCACTCAATCCTGTCCGTCCATTCCCCATGATCCTACGGCCCTCATCAACCCAAACCATCCCATAAAACTGTCCGAAAATTAACCCAAAATCTAAAACATTTTTCATCTTCCTCGTACCTCCCCTGTAACGCCGGCGTTACCACCACCCTCCTCCGCCCTAGCCCCACCGTCTACCACCGTCCCTCCGCCGTCCGCCGCCTCGCCGGAAATCCGTCGCCGCCGGCGGCGATCGCTCCGGTCAAGTCCAAAACTTACACCCCAGCTTCTCCTCGCTCTCCTCGTTCCAACCCTGGCATTGGTTTCCCTCGAATCAACGTCGAACTCGTCGAATATCCCTTTAAAGTTTTCCGGCCAAGTCGCCGGTTACGCCAAATGGTCCCAAACTCACACCCCAGAACCGCCTTAACTTCCTCTACCCAACCCCCATAGCCACTTGTCTCGAACATGGCCGAAATTGCTCAAATATCGAATCAAAAACTCGGCCAAAACCCTACCTCTTCCAAATCCGCCTAAATTCAGACCCTACACTCCCCTAACCTCCCTCATCCCTAATCCCTAATCAAAACCCTTCAAATCCCGCCGAAACTCGTCGAATTTCAAATCTAGGGTTCCTGGGTTTTGGGAATTTTCAAGGGCGATTGAGTGCTAGTTAATATTATAAGCCTATTCTTGACAGAATAGACATATAATATTAACTGGAAATCAATTTCGAAGGGTAATGGCCAGAATTCCTAAAGCCAGTAAGTTTCTCTTCTTTGAGTTTTTGGTTTTTGTTAATTGTTAGTCAAATTTTGTTTATTTTCTGTGATTAGTTTGAGTGTTAGTTTGGTTAATTCTTAATTGTATTCATCTTACCTTTGCCAGTTTATATATCCAAATGTCGTTTAGGCCAACCAATTGATAGTTCTGATTTTCTTATTAGTTTTGATTCAAGTTGATAAGCTTGCTTTTCTGATAATAAAATTGATTCTGACTCAGTAGGTTAATAGGTTGATTTGTTGTTTTGGATCCGTATTTGTTCAATAGCTGTTGATGCATATCTAAATTGGAGTTTTGGTTTGACTAAATGAACCTGGTTGTTAGTCTAATTGGTTTAATTTCAGTTTGAGCTTCAAGTTTTATTAATTAATCTTAATTAGTTTAGGCTAGATTAGTGGTTT
>NW_017674212.1:101688-105219 GCF_001879085.1 Nicotiana attenuata
ACGAGAAAGAGGAGGAAAAACCACAAAAAGGCGAAAAGAACAAGAAAAGGGCGGAAAAACAAAACTGAAGAGAGGAAGGAAATAGGAACGAGAGAAGACAAAGGCAAGAGTGAAAAACAAAAAGGAGAACATAAGAAGAAAGAGTTTACAATCGGAAATAAGGAAAAGCCGGGATGACGCATGCGACCGATCAAAAGCTGTTACCAATGTGTTAGTTGCCCTAACGCTAACCTGATGGTTTCATTTTGTTCCAATTCCAGAAAGGCGGTTGGTTTGTGGTTTGAAAGTGGTAACTCTTCTGTACAACACAAGGACAAAAGGCAATGGCAAACAACAAGAGAACTGAGTTGGTTGATACTGGTGCTCGACAACAGTTGGTGGAACAAGATAATGGGTTGGCTGAAGAGGTGCGGATGCTAAGACAACATATGACAGACATGTATCAAGCCTGGATGACTGGGAAGGCGCCACCTCCGCCACCACTAAATTTCCCGGACGCTACCCTTACCCAAACTCCCAACACAATACCAGATGATCCTCCATATTCTCCAGACACACCCGCTTATCACACTTGTCCCAACTACCCTAGTAGCTCCACCGCTCATCCCTCAGTTACTACTACCCAAAATTGCCCTCCTGTCATATCCCGAGATGAGCTCCATGATAGAAATGAAAAGGTTACAGGAGGAGAAGGACGAGATGGGACGCCCAGAAAGCTGAAAAGCATAGAACTGTCCTTAAGGGACAAGCGAAGAGTGGGAGGCCAGGGTAGCATGACCTGCAAAGAACTGATTGTGCCACATGACACCCGCCTGCCCGCAGGATTCAAAGTACCAAACTTCAACTTGTATGATGGGCGTGGAGACCCGGTAGCCCACCTAAGGGTCTATTGCAACGAAATGAGGATTGTCGGAGAAAAAGATGACGTGATGATGGCGTATTTCAGTAAAAGCCTAACTGGGGCAGCTTTGGACTGGCATGGTCGTCAAAATGTCGATGGGTGGCTTACATTGGGTGACATGGCTCGAGACTTTGTCCGATACTTTCAATGCAAATCAAGCGTTACCCAAGACCGCTCCTTGCTATCTAAGATGGAAAAGAGGCCGGAGGAAAGCTTTAATGAGTTTGGGCTCAGATGGAGGGAGCAAGTTGCTCGAGTCAGAAGAAATGGATAAGCTTTTTCTACAGGCCCGGGGACCTGCCTACTACAGTCATTTGATCCCGGCCTTGGGTAAGCCTTTCAATGATGTATCAAAAATGGGGGAGCTAGTAGAAGAAGGAATCAAGTCAGGCAAAATCGTGAGTCATTCGGAAGCCAGGCAGAACGTACCAGTAAGCTTGGTTGGAAGAAAGAGGAACAGAAAAGATGATCCGATAGGTTTTCCTGATCAACACTTTCGGCCTCGTCATCGTCCCTGTGATTATCCTTGTGCATTAGATGACCTTCCTCGATGCTACTCCTCTCCACAGAAATCCCAAAGTCGCACATAACATTCTCAATACCCAGCTCCTCAAAATGCCCATCTACCCCCGCGAGCTTCCCAAAAATACCCCGGCTCAGGTTTCCGGCCCAATCCAGCATTTAAGAATGATAGGTTACAAAAGAAGAAAGCCTTCACTCCGTTAAGGGAATCATACGCCAGTCTGTTCCAGAGGCTAAGGACATTGGACATGTTGCAGCTGATTCAAATAAAAATGTCGAACCCTCTCCCAAAGAAGTTTGATCCTTCTCAAAGGTGCGCATACTGCTCGAGTGCCCTGGGGCACGACATAGAGAAATGTTGGAATCTGAAGAGTGCAATTCAAAAGCTTATTGATGCAGGCGACATCGTCGTGCAAAATCCAGATGCAACAAACACGGGCCAAGGTCCATCTCCTGTGCACAATGTGGGTATGATTGGTTGTGAGAATGAGCCGGTAGAAGAAACCCAGAAGCAGTATGCTCAGAACGACGTGATGAAGACTTATGAAAATTCCAGCAATCTTGGTGTAAAATTCAGTGGCTAAGACGTCACGCTTGGTAATTGGAAAGACGCTCCATCTCTTGGAGTTTTGGTGGTTTATTTTGTTGTCATTTCCATTGTCCGGGTTATTTCAGGGTTGTATTCCGGATATTGTCTTGTTACTCAAACCCTTCTATCCTTTCACTTTGTCTTGTTTGTCTTGCCATAGTAGCTTGTGTAGTGCTGTCCAGGTTTATTCAAAGTTTGTAACTCTAGTCTAGTTTGTTTGTTTTGTTGTGTAAACCCTTTCAATGTCAGTTTGATGCAATTCTCGGTTTCCTGCCATGTTTAGTCATTTTATTTCGTTCCCTGCTCCTGTTACAATTCTTGCATGCCGGTTCTAGTGACATGACATGCACGCATAATTCTCAGCCTAGTTTTGAAAGTCAGAAGCAATATTAAAGATATAAGGACAATCGAGGGATTTTGAAATCTCTTCAAGCCCAAATTATGTGAAACTGGGTCAGATAGAACATAAAGAAATACTATTGAAACGCATCCTGCCGCATCAGGTTGAAGCCAAAGGCAAGTTTGCCCAACTGTCGGGGGCCGTTCATGGTAAGGAAAGTGAGAGTGTTGTCCAATGGTGCTTTGTATTCAACAGATGTAGGAGGCAAATGTGCGAATATGCTCAGTTGCATTTGAGAGAATGTTTTCCCTGTTTTGCTTAATTGCATTTGTTTGTACTTGGCATGTTTTGAAGATTGGAATGACGAAGGCATTCTGTTCTGCTATCTAAACACTTTATCCTTTGTTACCCCTTTGAGCCTTTTGTATTTTCTTTCATACCCCTCTTTTGGAATCAATAACAAGGTTCGTAAATACAAGTCTGAAAGTAAGTGAAGGAAAGGGAGAAGGGAACAGTGAAAAGAGAGAGAGAAGGAAAATGAAAAAAAATGAAAAAAAAAAAGAAGGAAAGAAACAGAAAAAGAAAAGAAAAGAAAAGAAAAGGAATAGGAAAAGGAAAGAAAAGAGAAAGAAAAGAAAAGAAAAAGAAAAGAAAAGAAAAGGAAAAGAAAAGAAATGAAAGGAAGGAAAAGAAAAGTGGAAAGATCGCAACAACGAACGTAGTTTTGTGGTCTGAACTACGTTTGACTTGATCCCGAAAGGGTACGTAGGCAGCCTCACTGAGGTTCAGTCACAACAGAAGAAAAATCCAAGAATCCCCAAGAAGGAAACTGGGGCAGAAGTTGTGGTTGCAAGAGAAATCTGATTCCGAAAGTTGTAACTTTTAACCCATGATTGAATTGTTTTGAGCCTTTGATACCCTTCCTTTCTAACCCTATCCAAAAGCCCACGTTACGGTCCAAAGAAAGACCTTCCGATCAGTTTTCAAGAAATGCCGAGTCAAGTGAGCAGAGGTGAATCATATCAGGGGCAACACTCCGGTCCAAACAAGGAAATAAAGGATGAGAGAGTCTTGTTGATGAGAATCCTCACGCGTCCCCCAAGGTGAAGAAAGCTGAGAGAGATCAAAATGAGAAAGTCTTATTGGTGGAAACCTTCACTGGCACCATAAGGCGACGGT
>NW_017674213.1:0-347 GCF_001879085.1 Nicotiana attenuata
TCACCAAACTGGGGCAAGAGATTTTCTTTGTTTTTGTTCTTTTTTGTTGAAGTCAGGAGCCCGCCTGGAGAACAGAGGCATACATTTCAAGTTTCAGCAGTCAGGAGCCCGCCTGGAGAACAGAGGTATTACAATTCAAGTATTAGTTTTCAAATTCTTATTAATATCTGGTAATATGATGCCCAGTCACCAAACTGGGGTAAGAGATTTTCTTTGTTTCTGTCCACATTTTTGTTGAAGTCAGGAGCCCGCCTGGAGAACAGAGGAATACATTTCAAGTTTAGCAGTCAGGAGCCCGCCTGGAGAACAGAGGCACACATTTCAAGTTTCAGCAGTCAGGAGCCCGC
>NW_017674213.1:2702-105170 GCF_001879085.1 Nicotiana attenuata
TGCAGGGTTGCCCTAATTGTTTGCCTATAAAGGCACCATTTCTTGCCTTAGAAGGCAAGGTTTTAAGAGCTAAGAAATACAGAAAATAGACCTGAGAGATTAGAGAGCTGAAAATCCAGAAAAGGCTGCACAATTTTATTATTTTATAGAAATTCATAGAAGAAAAATTCAGAAAAGAACCAAATGGCTGAACTCTGAATAGGAAATCACTGTTTCATTGAGTTATTTTGCGATCTTAAAGTTTAGAGTTACTTAAACAATTGCTGATCTTCTTTGGGGTCGAAAATGGATTAAATTGGGATTTTGAAAGTGCTGGCTCAAGTTTTCCCTTCTTCCTGCTTTGTTTACTGTTCCATCGGTTGGTTTCAAGCTGTTTTGCTGGTGGTTTCACGTTACTGGGTTCTGTTGCTATTTTTTCCTGCTGCTGAACTTTGTCATCTTTGTTTCCCTTATTCCCAGGTACACATTACTGATTCTGAACCTGTAGAAATGGCTCATATGATTTGAAGAAATGGAAATCAAGGGATGTGATAGTATTTGTGCTCGTAGTTATCATTGTCTTCTTTTTCTTTGTCTTGTTTACTTGAAATCTCCTGTTATTGAACATGTACTTAAAAATTGGCATTCAACACTTCATATGCTTTGCTAGATTGGATGGAATAATTGAAATATAATTACTATGAGTTACTTACTGTGTAGATCTGGACTGTAATGATCCAGACATGTTCCGATCTTCTTCTTAAAGCTGTGTTAAATAAGTATTAGGCTTGTAATAATCTGAATCTTATATGCAAGTGTGAACTAAGAGTCATTATTATCAGGTTTGAACCTAGCTCGTGGGCATGATTGTTCAAATTGCATCAGGAGTTTGAACAGATTTGGGGATTTATTTTAAGATTCGGGTGTTAAAATCCATTCTAGGCTTAGCTCAGTGTCATCTCTCTCTTGTCTTTGAGATCTGAATTTACTCTTTCATCCTGTGTATTGAATTTAAAAGGATCACTTTAATTTGTTAGTAAAATGGTTACGCAATGCTTGTCTGAGAAATTTCCAGTTAGTTAACGTCTGAAATCATGCTTGGAGAAGTTCAATAGTTGGTTGGTTTCTGGAGCACTTCTGCTTATTGATATCCATGCTTACAAGTAGGCTTAAATGTTTTAAGGGTTGAAGGTGTAACTGTGATTTAAAATCAGACTTGGAAGGCTTATGAGTTTATGTTGTTTCTCTGTATAAGGTGTTAGGGGATAGTAAAAAATCAAAAGCATGTATCACATAGGTTATCACTGTTGGTTTGTCCATTTAAATTAAAATTTAAAGGAAGTTGATCTGTGGATTGGACTAATGTTTATCAACGTTCAAGGCTCCAAATTAGATGGTCAAACCCTAAATCGCATACTGACACTGATTTCGCTAAGATTGTTGCTTATTGTTTGGACTGTGAAGACTTGGCCTGATATTGGGCCGGGTTACCTAACAAGAAGTCCAAGTTTGGACCAGTGCATCTGGAGCTCCAAATTGGGCTAGTGTCGAAGCCCAACGCTAACAGCCTCTTGTAAGAGCTGATCGCGGCTCCTCGATCGTAGGCTGAATTTAAGGCCCAAAACGCTAAGGGCCTGAAATTCCATTCTGATTAGTTCAGTCTTGCAACATAAATTTGGACCTTCTAAGATAAGTAGCAAATTTGAATTAGAGGAGTCTTCGAATGAAGATTCTTTTGTTTGGATTTGGACTTGACCTTGGTGGCCGCATTTATTTAAATATCTCAATAACTTTAATAATGTTAATTAATTAGGTTTTCTAGAGATAAAGCTTAATAGAAAAACAATAGTCTCTTTAGGGTGGCCCTTAAATAAAACGAGACGCGCCACGCCAAACAAAACTCATAAATTGCGTGGCCTCTCTTTTAAAATTTATATTAAAACACTTAGAATTTGGGACGTGCCGTTTAGCGAATTTTCACGGCCTCCCGCAAAGATAATAAGACGCTAGACACTTTAGGCGCGCATTTTAATAATATTAACTTCTTAACTACGGGTGTGCATTTAATGCGACCCAAATCCAAATCCAAAACGTTGAATAAGAGGTGTCAAGGATCCGGGTGCATTTCATGTGACGTGATCCAAAAACACGCTCTTAAACGACGTTCACTTTCATAAAAATAATTAAAAGCGGTTAAACAATTCTAAAATTGCAATAGGATAACATGTATTAAAATCAGACTTTAGCCAAATATAGCAGTTGAGCGACCGTGCTAGAACCACGGAACTCGGGAGTGCCTAACCCCTTCTCCCGGGTTAACAGAATTCCTTACCCGGATTTTCGCGACTGTTAAACAGAGTCAAACCCATTCCTCGATTCGGGATTCAAACCGGTGACTTGGGACACCATAAATCTCCCAAGTGGCGACTCTGAATCTCTTAATAAATGAATCCCATTTCGATTGTCCTTTAATTGGAAAAACTCCTCTATTATACCCTTCACGGGGTGTAGTAGTAGAAAAGGAGGTGTGACAACCCTGGTAATCTATATTCTTTTAAATAAAATTCAATTTAAACGTGTTTTAGTGGATCCAGGTAGCTCTGCAAACATAATCAGATCGAAGGTCGTGGAACAACTTGGCCTACAAGATCAGATCGTACCCGCATCCTCGGTGCTGAATGGCTTCAACATGGCAAGCAAAACAACAAAAGGAGAGATTACCTTGCCAGTAAACGTAGTCGGGACTATACAAGATACCAGGTTCCATGTCATCGAAACTGACATGAGGTATAACGCACTCCTCGGGAGACCATGGATACACAACATGAGGGCAGTGCCTTCGACCCTCCACCATATGATGAAATTCCCGACAGAGAAAGGGGTGAAAACAGTCCACGGGGAGCAGCATGCTGCAAAAGAGATGTTTGCAATCGAGGAAGTGGTGCCGATACCAGAACCCTTAGCCTCGGAGAAATCGAGCTCTAAAGGTAAGGAGGCCGCGAAGTAGCAATCACAGCTCCCAGCCTCGATAGAATCGGAATAAAAGGTAACCAAAGGCGAAGAAGAGAACTTCCTTACTCCTCGAACCTACGTTGTTCCCGAGGAGTCCAATACTACCAAGTCAGCCGCTTAAGAGAAAGTTACACCTGGGGATGGGATTAACCCCCGAACTCAGGGAAAAACTCATTTAGTTTCTTATTGATAATATGGATTGCATTGCTTGATCCTGTTTAGATATGATAGGGGTTCAGATGGAAGTCACCACACATAGGTTGAGCATCGATCCCAGGTTTGAACCGGTGAAGCAAAAAGGGAGGCCTTAGTCCGAGAAGCTATGTACCAACGTGCAGTTGACATGATGTTCGGAGAACAAACAGGTAAAACAAAGAAAGCCTATATTAATGATATGACTGGTTAAATCCCTATGCGTAGAGAACCATCTTAACTCATTTGCCGGAAACATTCAAAGTTTCAAAACAATGCGACACGAAGCTTAACCCAGAGAAATGTGCCTTCGGAGTCGGCTCGGGAAAGTTTCTCGGCTTCATGATGTGAAATCGGGATATCAAAATCATCACCGACCAAATCAAGGCTTTTGAACATATCACGATCGCGGATAGCAAGATAAGACCGAACAGAGCCCTCGGAGTTGTTGGTAAAGGATCTTACAAGCTCGGCACGACGGCAGCTCTCAAAGGCGCGCGATCTTGAAGACACAACATTTTACATGAAGGCCTTAGGTTTTAAAGCATACGTTGAACTCTTTTTTCCTTAGCCCCGGGTTTTGTCCCAAATGGGTTTTACCGGCGAGGTTTTTAACGAGGCAACAATTATGTGCTAACTAAGGAGAACTCAACAGTATTCAAGGTTCCTTCTCAGTCAACCTCGAATATTGGGGGGCATCACCCTCAGAGATTGTATTTTCAAGGAAAACACTTCACACCTAAGGGAACCTCGATAGGAAAACGTTGTAATGGGCCAAACGGTTAGATGAACTGTGCCCATATAGAATAGTCGAGCCTTGACAGCAGAACATGTACGCATGTATTGAATTAACTAAAGAAGCATTCTGTTTATATCAAAAACAGTTTGCGTCTCAAATAAATCTATTATTATACGAGCTCTACATTTATAACCCTACGGGGAACGGCTCAAGAGCCAAATCATAAAAGCACCCCCGAATACTCGGGGACTATCATTGGTAGTTAATACATCCGAGTCATCAAAAACTCGGACTCATAAGACCTCAAAAAGGCACTCCCTCAAAACAAAGGCCAAGGTCAATACACTCGGGGACTAACTTTTCGAACAAGTTCGTAAAGTTATCGGGAAATAAGTCCAAGTGACACATGCGAAGGCTACGACCGTATTAAAGACTACGGTCATATGAAGGCTACGGCCAAAGTAACGCGGCTCGGAGACATCCGACTTCTGCCATAAATCAAAGGCCTTCAAACACTTTGTAAAAACCGGTTAAATCAAGCTACCCTTGGCAAAAGCAAAATATAAAGGGCTTCGATAAATTCAGCCCTCGAATAATTTAAAGGCTTCGATAACATCAGTCTTCAAAAAAACCTCAAGGGGTATTCGATTATGTTTACACAGACTAATAAGGTTCCAATTCATCGAACCTTCGAAAAATCCAATGGGTACGAGAACAAATTCTAAGGCATAATAAAATTTTCACTAAGTCTTTTAGCCGAAAAGAGAGAAAAATTATATAGCCACTCCAGAGGCCGAATCGGCCCAAAGAGCCTAAGGGCCAACTTAAAGAGTCTAAGGGCCGATATAAGAGAGCCTAAGGGCCAACTTAAAGAGCCTAAGGGTCGATATATAAGAGCCTAAGGGCCAACTTCGAAAGGCTAAGGGCCAAAACATATAGTTCAAAATCCCGTTCTCACTCGACTCGGACTCAAGAGTCCCGATATCCCGAGCTCGCATCGAATCGATTTAAACTTAGCTCGAGGATTAGTATATTTATCAATAAAGACCTAAGGGTTTATTATGTTCCGAGTCCAAATCAGTACTTGGACCGATCATTCGAGTTATACAATCGAGTCTTCCACAAATGGGAACAAAACAAAATTCAACACAAGTCAAAGTTGAAACAAAGAGGTCTTTCTGTATTTCCAAGAGATGTTCACAAAAGATATTTACAAATACCCACGAAGGGGTCCTTACACAAAAACACTAAGAAAGCTAAAACTACTCCGGAGCCACATCTTCGGCAGCTGCATCTTCAAGAGCCTCATCCTCGGGGACTTCGTCTTCGTCTCCTCCACTCTCGAAACCACTGGCTGAATTATCCTCATCAGAAAGCAGAGCAGCAACCTCCTCTTCCAGGGTCTTAGCCTTCTCGATATCGGCTGAAAGACCTCCTCGAGGGTTTTCCTCCGGGACTGTCGCCTGGCATGGTCGAGTGCACATGATAACTTAACTTCAGCCGCAGTGGAGATCTCCTTGGCCCGGGCATTAGCTGCTTCGGCATCGGCTCGATACGAGGACATGAAAGCCTCAGCATCAGATTTGGCCTTAGCCAACTCAGCAGTAAAATTAACCTTGAGCTCCTCAATTTGCGGCCTCGAGCCAAGCGCTCCTTCCTTACACTTTGGAACTTACATTCAAGCGAGGCCAGCTGCTCCCGAAGGGTTTCTCTCTCAGAAGCAAGATCGTACATGCTTTGCCTCCAACCCAGGGTTTCGGCCTCCTTCATCTTGAGCTCCTCCCGGAGTTGCTCCACCAGTTCGCGCTTTCGTTGAAACTACAGAATAAAGTTGTTAGAATATCGAACAAGTTGGCCCATGACAAAACTTGGGAGGGAATATTACCTCTTCGGTAAGCGCAGTTCGCTGCTGACAAGCCTTTGCCAATTCGGCTCGAAGACCGCTGATCTCCTCCTCCTTCTTGGCATAGAGGGTTTTAAGATTGCCCATCTCTTCCGAGACCTTTTTAAGCTCAGCCTCACATCGTGTAAGATCAGCTCGAGACTTGGAAAATACCCTTTTGTGGAGCACCACAGCGTTCATAAAAAAAGGGGAAAAGTTAGAGTAACAAAAGCAAAGCACAGGCGTAAATCTAAAGGATAGAAAGCTCACTTGTTTGAAGAGTCGACGAGCCTCATCAAAAATGAAAGAAGCATCCGGGTCGGGGCCATCTTCAATCCCTGCGAGACATTCTCGGAAGATGTCATGCCCTTCGTGGCTCGCCCCCACTTCAAAAGATTTCATATTCTGAGCATCTCGAATTTGTCCCTCGGAGAACTCAGGACCAGGCGGTGAGTCATCCACATTGATTACCCTAAGTGATCTGCTCAGGGCATTCTCTTTCATTTGAAGGGAGTCGGGATCGGGACTCTCAGCCTCGCCCCCCAAATGGCCTCCTAAGCACGGTGCCTTTTTATTGCCAGATGGCTCGGCGACTTTGTTTGAACTCCCCTCGGAGATCTCTTTGGCTCTGGAATGAACCACATCAACTATCACCGGCTCGACGGACTTCGAAGCACCGGTGTTTCCTCTTTTACAGGCTACCAAAAGGTAATCGTCATCTTTTTCTTCTTCCTAATTCCGAAGGTGTTGGGCCATTTCCGGAGATAAGGCCACCGTATCGACCATGGACTTTCGAGCCGCATTTTTCTTGGGCTTCGAGGAGTTGGCAGGTGGCTCCCTTTTTCTTTTCTTTTCTTTAGAAGGTTTCGGGGTCATTTCTTCACTACCCGAGGCCGACCGCATAACAAAGGCGTCTCCAAGACCCGCACAAAATCAAAGTAAGTATCCCACTAAGAAAATACAAGTAAACAAACGGAAGAAATCACCATGATTTCTGGCCTCCCATCGGCCTTTTGCTAAATCTTGCCAGCAACGCTCCGAATAAGAGGAAGTGGAAGCCAGTTTTTGGACCCAACCTTCGAGGTCCGGGACCCTACCAGGAAACCAAGCAGTAGCTACGCCATTAGAAAAGGGTTAAACCAAGCGAAAAGATAAAACCAAGAAAAGGAAAAGGAAGCGGGGTATAAACCTATTATGTACTTACGTCTCATGTTCCACTCCTCGGGGACAGCATCCATTCAGCAGGAATTAGGTCGGAGGTCTTGACTCGGACAAACCGGCTCATCCACCCTCGGTATTTATCCTCATCAATACTAGAAAAAAGAGATTTCAAGGATCGGCGTTGCGGTTTTATCAAGCCACCACGATAAAGTCAAGGACTATACAGTCTGATCAGATGGTTGAGGGTGAAAGGCATTCCCTCGACCTAACTCGAAAAGAACATGATCAAATGAACGATTCGCTAGAACGAAGGATAGATCTGGCCAACGTCATTCGGTACCGTTGGCAAAAGTCAAGAATAACCGGATCTACGGGACCCTGAGTTGGGATTGCAGGGCACATCGTGAATGGGTAGGTATACACGCTTAAGTACCCGCTTTATATGTAGTGATGTCCTCCTCGGGGGAAGGCATCACTACTTCTTTGTTCTCCCACTTGAAGTCCTCCTTAACTTGTGCAAGCTCGTCCTTGGTTATCAAATTGACATATCGAAACATGGGCTGGCATCGGCCTGGGGTCGACACGGGTTTCTTGATATTGAAATCGGATGTTATTTCACATGGCAGAGGAATGCACTCCTCAATACGAGGGGACACTCTCGGTTTACTCTTGGTTGACCGAGAAGATGAAGAAGCCTTTTCTTTCTAGGGAACCGATTTGGAGGTCTTAGCCATTATAATGCGTAAATTCAAAATGTTGATAATGAAGTAAGGAATGATAGAAGAGAAGAGAGAATTCGGAGAAATTGAAAGAGCTATTGAGACTTTGAGAACAATATGAGAATAAAGTTTGCCAGATTGTGAAGTTTATCTATTTATAGAGGTCATTCAAGCGTACTAAGGAAGCCAAAAAGTCGAGTCAGTCGCCCCCATTCAATCACTTTGGAAACCGCACGAAAAGCAACCTTTTCAGTCACTTCAATCGCTGACGTCACGAGATTGGCATCAGAATCGAGGCGTCAAAGATCAATTCATTTATTATCAATCTATTTCAAGTTCGAGCAAAGTGTTTACTCGATTACTAAGCCCAAGGGCTACCCGAGTTTGAGAAATTTCTCACTCGGGGACTATAAAAAAAGCCTAAGGGCTAACTTTATTTCAAGATTCGAGCAAGTACTCGCTTGACTACTAAGCCCAAGGGCTACCCGAGTTCGAAAGAAGTCCTCACTCGATGATCGTCTATGGGGCCTAAGGGATAACTCTATTTCAAATTCGAGACCTTGCTCTCACTTAACTCAGACTCAGGAATCCCGATGTTCCGAGTTGGCATCGAATCGATTTAAGCTCAGTTGGAGGATTAACAAGAGCCTTAAGGGATATTATATTGGTTGATTAAAAACCTAAGGGTTTATTAGGTCCTGAGTCCGGAATGTGGGCCAACCACAAAGTTATGGGGTCGAATTTTTTCGCAGATAAAGATGGAATGAAATTCAACACGAGCCAAAAATGAGACAAAGAAATCCTTTTATATTTACAAGAGACGGTTACAAAATATAACTACAATATCCACAAAGTGAATTCACATAGAAACAAAAAAGCAAAAAAGCAAAAGTCAAAAACCTAATCTACTTTTAAAGGCCACGTCCTCGAGAACATCATCTTCAAGAGCCTCCTTCCCAGGGACCCCGTTTTGACCGTTGGAAATGTCTTTGTGCCCGAAGAGATTTGAGGTAGAAAGTCTCCGATAAATGTAACTATATTTCCAGCAATGGGAATCGAACATTCTATTGAGATTTTGGACCGTAATCCGTTAAAAAAGAGCAGCAAAAGAAAAAACCAAAAGGGAAGATCAAAAGATGTAGCTTCGCCTTCTATCACAAGAAAAATCAAAAGGGTTGCAAGATACACGAGCAACGATCCAAGAATGTTTATCCTGGGGACATTGTTCTGGGGTGGGATACAAAAGTTAGTAGACGATAGTGCCACCTCATTCCATAGAGAGCAAAAGGAATGAAGTGCTACACCAGGTTGAAGTTAAGAGAGATGAGCAGCAGTGTATAGTTCGCATATTTTCTGATGCGAGAAGGATTCAGCGCCCTTCTCACGTTGTTTCAAATCAAAGCTTTGAAAAAGGGAACCTTGGCATAACTGGTAAAGTTGCTGCCATATGACCATGTGTTCGCAGGTTCGAAATGGAAATAGACGATTAAAGAAGGAAGCAAAGAAGGAAAAGATCAAAAGTAGATAAAGATGAAAAAGGCACAGTTCTTTGTTCAACAGGATAGCCTCCTATTTATAGAAAGGTGGCGATGGATCAGCGGCGCAATTGGCCGACCAACACGGACACGCATTTGATGTTTTGGGGAAGAGCGCCGACGTGACATTTTCGGTCATTTCAAGCACCTACGTCACGAGCGTGACATCATCATGAGAAGCTCGGGAAAGTCGAGGTGCAAATCGTTTCTTATCATCTTATTCTAAGAAACGCGGGGACTATCTGTATACAGTCAAAGTCATATGCCCCCGATGTAGAAGCTCGAGGTTCCTCCTAGGCCCGAGTCTGAGAGAAGTCAAGGTCGAAACCGGTGGACCAGGCTCGAGCTCGAAGACAGAGTGTAATGCCCAGAGAAAGAAGTTCGAGGAATACCGAGGCCAAGTGTGCTCGACCTCGAAATAGTACCGTTATGGATTTGTACCAGAGCAAGCTAGATTCCTGCCACGTCCCTAAGATCATGGCACAAATTCCGGAATAAGATTGTACAATTCCGTACTAGGCGGTTAGACAGCTGTAACAAGAATATTCCCTACTGTAAATAGATATATTCCTTATTTGGGGTTCCCCTACTATATAAAGGGGACCCCAATCATTTGTAACCTCATCTTTTACTGAGCAAGGAATATACTCTCTACTTTTTGCCTGTTGTTCATCAGAATTGTCCCTTAGCTTAGTTGTTCTTACTTTGATTTTCCTACCTAATTGTTCTTAGTGCCCTAAGCCACCTCGAGGTCACCGTCTCGAGGTCACTGCTGCTAAATATCATTGGTTTGATTCACTTCTATCTTTCATTTCTACTTCATATTTCTTGGTTAGTACTTGGTATTGAACTAAATCACATATCTTTAAAACCACAAATCAAATTTAATTGTTACTCATATTTTTCGAGGTAAAAAATAATCTATCTATCTATCTATATCTATAAATCATATCTTCATACTATACTAAAAGTGAGAACACTTTTAAGTCAAAAGTTAATTTATTAATTTATCCATTAAAAACTGAGTGACGATTTTGACCTTACAATCAAATGTTGTCCCAGTAATATTGATGTGCAAAGAGGTAATACAGATTCTAATGATAAAAGGTTAAGTATTGGGAAATTATAATCGAAAAACCGTTATCCATACTTAACGTGGGTATACTAATTAATGAGAAGGAGATCGTCATTTTTTGGCTAATTATTGTCACCCCTTTCTCTTCTTTTTCTTTTGGCGGAAACCATCATACTACCCTAATTACTGTATTGCCAAAATGAGTGTATATTGAACCGGTGCTAAATAGTTACTAATAAAGATGATTTACTACCCTTTTTAAAAAGATGGTTACTGCTCTCAAATCATCCAAATATAAATGATACATTTTACTGTTCATGGAAATGGAGTACTCTATTTGAATATCCATCTTATAGCATATGATTCTAAATATCATCGAATTCTAAGCATAAAATTTTTGTTCTTGAATTAATATGTTCTTAACTTATTTTGTTTTCTTATTTCTCTTTAGACTATTCATGGCTACAACGCCAAAGAAGTCTGTTGACATGAAGTTTGAAGAGGCAGGCCAATGGTGGAGTTCATCATCAGAAGAGATCAAGAGCTCTTGCAATAGAAGAGCTAATGTGTATCAGTTCGGCTTCATGCTATGCTCTCTCTAAAAAAACCAACGAACTCCATACCATGGAACCCCTTTTGATCAAACCACCTCTCCCACCGGAACCCCCGGATAAACAAATCCAAATGGAGGTAGAAACACCTTAACACTCCTATAAGGAAATGCTCCTAGACAAGCAAGCGTGCAACCAAATCAACTACTACGACATGGAAAACCAATCAACCCCAGAATTGGTTAAAGGAAAACACATTGAAGGCTCCATCCCCCCCACACCAGAAGAGAAGGAACGCCTCTATACGCCATGGAGATACTCAGTAATCATCAAATTATTCAAAAGAAAGATGCCTCATCACATGCTTCGATCTAAACTAATTGACCTATGGAAGCCATCTGAACAGTTAATCTTGATTGACCTAGGATGGGACTTCTTCATAGTAAAATTTAGCTTAGAGGAAAGCATGGTAAAGGCATTACATCTAGGGCCATGGTTTGTTTCTGGACACTTCCTATCTGTTCGAAAGTGGGAACCAAAATTTGTCCCTCAGGAAGCTACCCTTACTTCTACTGCCATCTGGATAAGGTTACCCCAGCTGCCAACAGAGTTCTATGACAAGGTTATCTTGGAAAAAGTTGGGAGGAAACTAGGTAAACTCCTAAAGATAGATCAATGTACATCCTCTACCCTAAAGGGGAGATATGCACGCATTTGTATCCAAGTGCCACTGGAAACTCCAGTGGAAACAACAGTAATCATAGGAGATCATAAACAATAAGTGGTCTATGAAGGTGAAGGAACCCTATGCACCAGTTGTGGCAGGACAGGACACACTGCTCCAAAGTGCAACTATAAACCACACTCCTCCACAACAGCCAATGGAACACAAGAAGTTCACCAAATGGTACCAACCCTAGAAGAAAGTGAATGGAAGACTGTCACCTTTCCACGAAGACGCAAGCAGGGACAGCCAAAAGCAACTATCCCATCGAAGGTAATGTGCCTAAACCACAGCATACTCCACAAGCAGAAGAGGTACAGGTAAACATGTTCGACGCCATTTCAGGTAAATTCCTACAAACAAAAACTTTTAACTATAATTTAAAAAAACCAGTACAGAGTACTCAAAAAAACAAAAGAAGGCCACTAGGCCCAATAAAAATGCCCCTCGGTGACCAACACACGCCCAAGCATGTGCATAACCCAAGCCCAAGGGACCAGCCCAACACGGGAGCCAAGCGAAAAGCGGGGCCAACTTCAGACGACCCCACTATCTCAAATCATCAGCCAAATTTTCAAGCGGAAGCCAGCCCAAACCCCAATGATACAATAATCACGCTGGGCGAAATGCCCAATGGGGCCGTTTCCTTGCACTCGAACGGGTACTCATCCATGGGTACCACTAACAACTTAACTCCCCACCCAAACTCCAAAGCCTATGCTTCCCCTACCAAAGCTACTGAAACACCCGCTAATGAAGAAAACCCAAGCGACAGAAACGGTCATCGAGTGCCCTATCTGCACTCTTCTCCCTCTCCAGTCGAAAAGATAACAACCGTCACCTCCATTACATCCCTAATTAATGAACAAACAACACCCCTAATCCCAACACCCAGAAACCTTCCCACTGTCCAAGATGTGACACCAGAATGGTTTATGATGGGAGATTAGTCCTTAAACCTCACTCCCATCTTTACCCAAAGTAGCAAATCAAAGAAGCACAAAAATGGTAAAAGACCTGCTTCCAACCACCATCTCCACCCACCTACTACAACCGGACCACCAACCGGCCTCCTTGTTGGAGGTTGCCTTGCAGGGGCAAGGCCTTTCCTACGACTTCACTCTGGACAACAGGAAGCTGACGCTGATAGTGCAAAATTCGGCACACCTAGCCAGAGTGACAGTGGAAGCCCTGAACAAGGCCTTAGTGGCGTTTGGCCCTCTCCTATGGCAATCGATGGCCAACAGCGACAGCCCAACACCGATAAAAGACCCACAAACACTCAACAACTACATCCTTCAAAGCTTTCAATCTCTCCCCTTCTTCCCAGATCTAATGAAAGAAGACCCCGCGGCGGAGCCAGTCTTCAGTCCGATCGACCTGTCAACAAAACCCTCATCTTCCACTCCAAAGAGAACGAACAACTCACCACCCCTTCAGAACATTCAACAAGGAATCTCCAAAGCACTGGAGATACTCAAGAAGAAGGATGCCCCAGAGGAGCTGGAACAGACTTACCCAACACCAAGAACGGACTCGATTCTGCTAGACTCGGTAAGATCGATCGAATTCAGCACGGAAGCAAGCGAAATAGTGGTAGTCATGTGCCCCAAATCCATGTCCAAGTGCCGAATGAGCCTAGTCTCAGCCCAAACACATGGACCACTAAAACCACTACTGAATCTAACACCTATTCTGAGCCTGAAGAGGAAGTCTCCTCCCCCACAAGTGCCAGGTCTGCCAGGTCCAACGAGCCCTCTAGAGGGATCTCGCCAATCACCCACATCCCCAATGATGAACTACATCATATGGAATGTTAGGGGTGGAAACAGTGCTGAATTCAAAAGGCACTGTTTAGAGATGGTGAGGATGCACAAGCCGGCAATGTTAGTCCTAGTGGAAACAAAGATGGCTGACCATCAGACCTTGGCCCAGAAGCTTGATTTTGACATGATCATTCAATCTCCACCGGTAGGCCTATCTGAGGGAATCGTGTTCATATGGAAGGAGGATCTTGTAGCTGTGGAAGAAGTGGCCACTACCCCCCCCCCCCCAAGGTATCCACGCAATGGTGAAGGTAAGACCTGATCACCCTCTATGGCTTTTTTCAGCTATTTATGCTAGTAACATCTTAGCAGAAAGAAAGCTCCTATGGGAGCAGCTTATCACCATCTCCAATAACATAAGAAACAACTGGTTAATAGGTGGAGACTTCAATGAAGTCTTGAAGGCCAGGGATAAGTTTGGGGGCAACCCTATAAACCTGGGCCGCAGTAACCTATTTTGGAATTCCATAAATAAGTTCCACTTAATTGACCTAGGGTATAAAGGAAGCAAATACACTTGGACTAATAAAAGATATTCCAACAGAACTTCCCAAATCCTAGAAAGAATTGATAGGTGCTTTGCCAATGAGGGTTGGATTGAACAGTACCCTGAGGCAAGTGTTCAGCACCTCCCTAGGACCCACTCAGACCACTGTCCTTTAAAAATTCAATTGGAAGGGCCCCCAAGTAACAAACCATCCAGGCCCTTCAGATTTGAAACAATGTGGGTTAGCCACCCTTCCTTCCCCAGCATCATCAATCAAGCTTTCTCTGGCCAATCCCCCCTCCTCCAATCCACTAAAAAATTCAAAACTCTGGCAACAAAATGGAACCAAGAAGTTTTTGGGAACATTTTCCACCAAAAGAACAGACTCTTGGCCAGAATCTGCGGCATCCAAAAGTCCCCCAGCTACCAATTCAGTAGCTTCCTCCAAAAGCTCGAATCAAACCTTAATGGTGAGCTGAATCTCATCCTCAGGAATGAGGAAGACTTTTGGAAGCTGAAGTCTAGGATCAACTGGCTGAATGAAGGTGCTGCCAGCACCAGATTTTTCCACACTTCTACCCTTAATAGAAGGAGGAGAAACAGAATCCTCTCCCTCAAAGAATAAAATGGCAACTGGATCAATGACCAAAAAGAGATACAGTCCACCATTGTTAACTTCTTTACTGATCTCTACTCAACCTCCCACTCTGAAGTCCCTTGGGCAACCACTCACCACTCCACCATGGAACCTACACTGCACCAAAGCCACAAGGCTTTCATGGACAGGCCCCTCCATATGAGTGAAACAAAAAAGGCTGTCTTCTCCAGCAAACCCTTTAAATCCCCAGGACCTGATGGCCTCCACCCCTTCTTTTATCAAAAATACTGGGATATTGTTGGGGACTCTGTCTCAGAATTCTGCCAAAAATGCTTCAGCACATGCTCCATGGATAACACCATGAACAAACCTTTTTGTGCCTAATTCCTAAATTTCCATAAGCCTCAATGTTGAAAAACTTCAGACCTATTAGCCTTTGCAATACCATCTACAAAACAGTCACTAAAATCATAGTGAACAGGATAAAACATATACTGCCCCACATCATAGGACTAAGCCAAGCAAGCTTCTTAACTAACAGAAGGGCCTGTGACAATGCCATTATTGTCCAAGAATACATCAACCATTTCAGGAAAATGAAGGGAAAGAGTGGCAATATGATCCTAAAAATAGACCTAGAGAAGGCCTTTGACAGGTTGGAATGGTCTTTTATTAGAGACACTCTAGAGGCCTTCATCTTCCCCAAGGGCCTATCCAAACTCATCATGTCTTGCATAAGTACTTCCTCCATCTCAATCCTTGTCAATGGGGGGAAAACTGAACCTTTCAACCCATCAAGAGGCATCAGACAGAGGGACCCCATGTCACCCTATCTATTCATACTTTGTATGGAAAGGCTCTCTAGATCCATTGACAAGGCAGTCATGCAAAACCAATGGCACCCCATAAGCATAAGTAGGTTTGGACCAAAAATCTCTCACCTTTTCTTTGCAGATGACCTCACCCTCTTTGCCAAAGGTAACATCAGAAACTGCAATACCATCCTCTCCATATTAGACAACTTCAATAATCAGTCCGGACAAAAAACAAATCTAACCAAATCCAGAGTCCTGTTCTCCTCAAACACCACCCAAGATACCTCCCAATAACTCACCAACCTCCTGTCCATCAAACACACCACCTCTTTTGGAAAATATCTTGGTTTTCCAATATTCCATAAAAAATAATCAGCCTCAGACTTCCAATTCATTATTGACAATATGCGTCCAAGTTGGCTGGCTGGAAAACAAACTACCTCAACATGGATGGGAGAACAGTCCTGGCAAAAACCACCCTGAACAGCATCCCAAGTCAAGTAATGCAATACATTACCCTTCCAACCAAAGTAACCAATCAAATTGATAGAATTCAGAGGAACTTCCTCTGGGGTACCACCCCTGAAAAGAAAAAGCTTTATTTGATTAAGTGGGATGTAGTCACTAGAACCAAACCTGGGGGAGGGCTAGGGCTGCAAAAAGCTAGCTTTAAAAACAACGCTGCTCTAGCAAACCTAGCATGGAGAGCTTACAAGAATACCAACAGCCTTTGGCCTAGAGTCCTTATCCACAAACACTGCAACATGTCCAGACCTACACATGTTAGACACCCTGGAAACCATAAATCACCAATTTGGAAGGGTTTACTAAAGGGGTGGGAAACCTGTAGCAAAGCCAATAGATGGGTAGTTAATAGAGGGAATAGGGTCCATTTCTTAAATGACACTTGGATTCCTAATCAGCCAGCCCTCAGGCAACTGATAGAAGGACCCCTAACCCAGAATGACCTCCATATCAAGGTTGAAACAATCCACAATATGGGCACTTGGGACACCTCAATTATGTCATTTGACTTCCTCCCCCCCCCCCCCCCATATCCTAAACCTCCTTAAGTCTGTGTTCATTCACAGTGTAGCCACTAAGGAGGACAATCTAATATGGGGCCTCACAGCCAATAGGCAATTCTCCAACAACTCTGCATACTCCTTTATAAGCAGAAACACACAAGCTTACTCTCCTGGGGAAGAAGCACACTTCAAGTGGATTTGGAAACTCCAGACCCCAAATAAAATAAAGCATTTTACCTGGCTCCTAACACACAGAAGACTACCCACCAGGAGCTTTCTACACTCTATTGGAATAAACTGCCCCCCTCACTGCCACTTCTGTGGATATGAACAGGAGGACATTGATCATATCTTCTTCCTCTGTCCCTATGCTGTTCATTTTTGGAATGTCATCCAGTCAAAATCTTCAGCTCCCTCACCCTCCAATCCAGTTCTCAATAGCCACCTTTGGAAATCAGTTTTGCCAACCCTTAAAGGTGTGAAGTATAATAACTGCCTCAACTGGGACAGTCTCATTCCCTACTGCCTCTGGCACATTTGGCTGACAAGGAACAATAATGTGTTCAATAACAAAAAAGAACTCACCAATACAAACAACACAATTGCTAAGGCAACAGAGTATCATGTGCTTAATAATAACAGACGGAAACAGTGCACCCACCAAATCATGCTTAAATGGATTCTACCACCAAGAGGATCCTACAAACTAAACACTGATGGAGCAGCAAAGGGCAACCCAGGAATGGGTGGAGCTGGGGGGATTTTCAGAAATCATAATGGAAATTGAATTTTGGGATTCATGGAAAACATACCCCAAACAACAAACATAAGGGCAGAAATTAAAGCCCTTATCAGAGGTCTACAACTAGCTGAACTAAACAACTTAGTTCCGCTAGAAATAGACACTGATTCAGCAAAAACAATCAATATGTTGTTAAATGGAAATCTAATACTTGACCCCCTAATTTGTGAATGCAGATCGTTGATTCAAAGGATGGGCAGCGTGGTGGTGAGGCACACATATCAGGAGCAAAACAGGACAGCTGATGCGCTGGCGAATGAAGCAGCAAAAGAAAATTTTTTGAATAAATACTTGTCTCTAGCAGTTCCTCCGGTGTTTGTCAATGATGTATTTTGGGCGGACATCCTAGGAACTGAACTACCTAGATCTTTTGTGGGATGTAACATAAGTACAATTATGCAAAACTTTGCATCTATGGGGGCCATAAGGTACCCCAGTAACTCCCAAAGTAGTGTAACCCCCCGTATTAACTAATTAATATATTCTCCCTTTGACCAAAAAAAAAATGTGTATCAGTTAGATCACGTCAATCAACTTATTTTTTAGTAACCCATTTCACGAATAATTCCCCCTTTACTAGAATAAAACAAAGGGAAATTTTCATAAAGCACTATCTTTTCGTAGTAATTAGCCATCTATAGATACCATTTGCTATATTACGGATTATAGATACCTTTTATGTGGTTATAAGATGTATTTGATGTATTTAAGCTATTGTATTCATGAATACAGTAGCAAAAATAGGCGTGAATCAAGGAAGTCCAGCTAATCAGTTGTTGTATTCGAGTGTATTCGACTGTATTCATGGAGTGAAACATGGGATTACAACAGGACAGTATTCGGCTGTATTCACGGCTGTATTCACGGCGTGAAATAGGGGATTACACTATTTTTAAAACGGAAAGTGAATCAATTAACATAATAGACTCCTAATATAACTCATCAAACTCAATTATAACACACAAATTTGTATTTTCAGTTATAAAAAAGATTCTCAACCAAAAAATACCCCAAAAACATAGCAATCTTCAGAGAAATTATATAATACATCTGAATACATAAATTATATTAATTAAAAAAACTTATGAATACATTCATGGCATATAGCGAGATAGTGAATACGATGAAATACATAGAATACACACTAAAATACAATGGAAAAAAAGACAGAGAATACAATAAAATACATGGAATACAACGAGATACATTGAATTACAATGGAAAAAAAGAAAGACAATGAATACAATGAAAATCATGAAAAAAACAGCGTAATACGTTGAAATTACATTGAAATATATTAAAAGAAATGCTCTTCTTCATCGTGAAAGAAAGAAATCGTCATTTAGTGGATCTCCGAAACCGAATCCTCTTTCCACGACCGCTATCTCCTCGTTGGACTTAAAATTATGAGCAATATTCCTATGTTGAAGTTGATGAAAATCTCGAAAATTTTGAGTACTACTCAAACGATCAGAATCTTGAACTTCTTGTTTGCACCATAGCCTTATGCTTTTTATTGCTGCAATGTCATAAGCTGCCGCCAACTCCTCTACTCCAGAAGAAGACAAAGCAAAAAGAATGAAAAAAAGTTGATTAGCGTATAAAGGGAGGGGGAAGTGGGAAGGGATAGAAAGAAAATCGGTGGAAGGAGGAGGAGATCGGAAATTTTAATAGGATGGGGAAGAGAATGGGATGTATCAAAGTAGAGAGAGAAAGAAAATAGTGTAACTGATTAGCGNATTGTGAATTTGTTGATATAGATATAATTAATTTGATTTGATTTAACTTGATTTTCTTTTCTTCAATTTGATTTTATTTCTTTTTTATTTTTTTTATTTTTTTTATTATTTTAGGTTTGAGCTAAGTATATGACAAACGATAATATAAAGGGAAATTTTTCATAAAGCACTATCTTTTCGTAGTAATTAGCCATCTATAGATACCATTTGCTATATTACGGATTATAGATACCTCTTATGTGGTTATAAGATGTATTTGATGTATTTAAGCTATTGTATTCATGAATACAATAGCAAAAATAGGCGTGAATCAGGGAAGTCCAGCTAATCAGTTGTTGTATTCGAGTGTATTCGACTGTATTCATGGAGTGAAACATGGGATTACGGCTGGACAGATTATTGTATTCGACTGTATTCGGCTGTATTCACGGCGTGAAATAGGGGATTACACTATTTTAAAAACGGAAAGTGAATCAATTAACATAATAGACTCCTAATATAACTCAGCAAACTCAATTATAACACACAAAATTTGTATAAAAAAGATTCTCAACCAAAAAATACCCCAAAAACATAGCAATCTTCAGAGAAATTATATAATACATCTGAATACATAAATTATATTAATTAAAAAAACTTATGAATACATTCATGGCATATAGCGAGATAGTGAATACGATGAAATACATAGAATACAGCGGAATACATTGAAATACAATGGAAAAAAAGACAGAGAATACAATAAAATACATGGAATACAACGAGATACATTGAATTACAATGGAAAAAAAAAAGACAATGAATACAAAGAAAATCATGAAAAAAAATAGCGTAATACGTTGAAATTACATTGAAATATATTAAAAGAAATGCTCTTCTTCATCGCGAAAGAAAGAAATCGTCATTTAGTGGATCTCCGAAACCGAATCCTCTTTCCACGACCGCCATCTCCTCGTTGGACTTAAAATTATGAGCAATATTCCTATGTTGAAGTTGATGAAAATCTCGAAAATTTTGAGTACTACTCAAACGATCAGAATCTTGAACTTCTTGTTTGCACCATAGCCTTTAGTATGCTCTCTAGTATGCTTTCTATTGCTGCAATGTCATAAGCTGCCGCCAACTCCTCTACTCCAGAAGAAGACAAAGCAAAAAGAATGAAAAAAAGTTGATTAGCGTATAAAGGGAGGGGGAAGTGGGAAGGGATAGAAAGAAAATCGGTGGAAGGAGGAGGAGATCGGAAATTTTAATAGGATGGGGAAGAGAATGGGATGTATCAAAGTAGAGAGAGAAAGAAAATAGTGTAACTGATTAGCGTATTTAGTGGCTTAGGGCTAGGAGGTAACCAAAATTAAATATTTTGCTATAAACCTTAAAAGGTATCTATAGAATATAATATTTTTAAATGGTATTTATTTAAAATAAATAAGGTGTTAACCTTTGTTATAGGAGGTAAAAATTCCTAAAACAAATGCACTCTTACCTTGAAGAAAAGTTGAATTCTACTCATGTTCTATCGGCCCAGTAAGCTACGTAGCCTATATTTTTAAAGTACTATAATTGTTTTATCCTTTTGCATAGTTGTGTCACATCTTTTTTCTTTTTATTCTTATCTCTTGCTTTATATTCAATAGACAAATAACAATTCGATTATTACATTCTTTAATATAGTACGCACGAACGAGTTTTAATTTCTATTCTGTCTTGCATTTTGTTCCTACTTTTGTCTTCTTGAGTTCTTCCAGAAAAATATAATATGCACGCTTCTTAGTTTATATCCTATTTTGCTTTAATTTCTGTTACAATTGTTTCTTAAATTCTTCTAGAAAAATATAATACCACGATTCGAGTTTTTATTTTATTTTCATGCTAATTAATTACAGAATAATTAAAAGGTTCAACTCGGGATATTGCTCATAAATCAATCTCAATTTGTGATTAGATCAATATGATAAGCAAATTTAAGTTATGGAACAAAATATTAAACAAGTTCTTTTTGGAAGAACAAAAAAACAAAGAAAAGTTGTACTAATTTATAAGTGATATTATCAGTGATAGACTACTACTCCAGGTTATAGTAAGAGAATGTGACATAAAATTCTCTTTGCAGGATGCAGTCAAAATAAAAGCTTGGTAAGTTATTTATTACTCCATTCAAAACAGGCCAGCGTGAGTTGAGACTATTAAGTAGTTTATATAATATTGTCCCTTCATTTGTAACTAATTGTCAACTTAGGGATAGAGTTTTTAAAAATTATGCGTCGAGGTCATTACATTTTATGAAGATTTTCTACTATTTCCATCTCATGGAAAATGGAAATAGTTTATTTTAGTCTAAGCTAGATAATTTTTCTAACGAAGAGCATTCTTGATTGCTATTCACATTCAGTAAATCATGCCAAATTGCCATGAAGGTTACCGTTATTAGCTAGCATGAGTAGCTAAACTACATTTTGTTTAGCTGTTAGTAACATCAATCAGCTATATTCTTTACCCTTAATTATATAATGTTGTCATCCTTAAACTCCTTTGCTCCCCATCGAGTGCTAGCGTGTCCCGCTATTTGATATGTACTCTGTAAGGACATTAAATAAATTACAAGACCAAACAATTTAATATTGTCTTGTATTTTCTGTAATAAATTTTCTCATATTCAAACCTATATATTGTATTTTCAAGAGGAATATCAACGTCAACAATAGAGTTTTGGTCATGACCAGTAATAAGTCGGTGGAACATACTCCAAGAACGTCTATAAGAAAAAATCAGGTCTCCTATAATCGTATTACATATTTATGTCTCAAATAACATTAATGATGTTCGACTACAAAACTTATCTACATATCCAATTATTTTGAGTTTAATACCATATCGGTTGCACAAATCATTTTTCAGGTAGCATCTATCCCTTTTAATTAAGTCATCAAAAACTTTGTACTGCAAAATACGAGATAAGGATACACGTGCAACACACGTGTCTAGAAACTAGTCTATATTAAAAGCGCACGAAGGTCCTTAGCGAAATATCGTTCGTCTTTTTTACCCTTTAAAAATAGACGTCCACATTAAATAAAATGGTAATATAAGTTATTTTATCAACTAAAATTTTATTTATTAAATTGTTCCTTATTTGAACTATGTATAAAGTACTAATAGTTATGATTTTAAAATTATATTTTTGAATAGCTTGATTTCCATAAATTTTAAAAATTCTAAAATGACTTTCGTATAAGATTAATTGAAATTTACATGTGAAAAGAGGAAAACACCTTAATTTGATAAAAACACGTCCACAAATGCATGAGCAATTGCTCTAGGCATTAGTAAGCAAATAAATTTCACGATAGTCAGATAAAAACTCTTCTAAAAAGAAATGTTTACTTAGAGTTTATGTATGGAATATAACATAGGTTAAAATGAATAACTCTCAAAACAAACCATGTAAAATAAGTTAATCTGTAAATCTATTTGTAATTACAGATGCACTAAATTTCAATAAAATCGACTTTTTTAAAAAAAATTTAATTTGATTTTTTATTTGACAATAGTATTTTATTATTTTTTAATATTTAAGATTTTGAAATAAAAATAAAATTTATTTTATGAAATTACTTAGAGCTAATGCATGGAATATAACATAGGTTAAGATGAGTAACTCGCTCAGAACATACCATGTAAAATAAGTTAATCTGTCAATCTACTTGCAATTATAAATGCACTAAATTTCAAGAAAAGTGACTTTTTAATTTTTTTTTTTAAATTTAATTTTACATTTGAGAAATTGTATTTTATCATTTTACTAATATTTAAGATTTTGAAATAAAAATAAAATTTAGGTTACGAATTATTTTTTATATAGATTATACTTAAGAATTCCTAAAATTAATGACTAAATCACTTAAAATTTATTTGATAAATTCTTTTCTCATTGAACACTGTAAAAGCAAAATTCTTATTTGCTAAAATGACAATTTATTTATTAAATTTTTCTTATTTTAACGAATATGTAGGATCTCCTAATGTTTAATAATTTAAAATTAATGAATATTTCATCTTACATGAATTTTCTTATTTGCACACATTGAAAATAAAAGTTTTATTAGAGTGAAATCTATCCGAGAAAAGGACAAAGAATGAAAGTAAAAAATATATAATGTTTTTAAACTTTTAATCTCTCTCTTTTTTTTCTTTTTTTTATAAAAGCAGCTTAACTTCATTTTCTACATAAAATATCAGTTTTAGAATCTTGATAAATAAAATTAAATATTATTTTCTTTATTTTCAGAAAACTGAAAAACTAATTGATTCGTTAAACCATTGGAATTAGCATAAAGTTTTTGTACTCCATTTATATCAACTGAAAGAGATAGCTCCTAGCTTTGCTAAAAAGATCGATTGTCCAAAATTTACAATTAATATTAAAATCTTCGTTATTTCCTTATATTCCTTACTTGTCTTTTTTAAAATTCATTATCTTCTCATGTAATAACAATATGAATGTAACAGTTATGAAAATAGGTGAAATATAACATCATAACATATTTGGTTTTGATACAATAAATTATTTATAATTACAAATACTATTTAACTAATCCAACTTAATTCATCATCTTTTGCATGTTCAAAAGATATTGAATTTAACTATTTTGTCAATGTAAATTAATTTTATATTATTAAACATATATTCATTTATTTTAACTTTAATTGCTATTTTTCAACAATTTTTTTCCGTCTTGTATACGCTTAATAATGATTGACGCAATGTACACGTGCAATGCACGTACACTAACACTAGTACTATATCAAAAGTACGAAACTCCTTCCGCACAAAAATACGAACAAAGCCAAAAGTTATTTACCGAAAAGAAAAAAAAAACTTTTCTACAAACTAGGGATATATACAAAAAAATTGTTAAAGTTTTTATTCATGTCAGCACTTTTAAGTTGAATTTATCTATCGAGATGACAAAGAATTAACAAGGGACCTAATTTCTTCTTAATTGAGTTAGTTAAATAAGATCAACTATTATTATTTTCAAGAACTTACACTTTAACTTTTAAATAATTTTTATGTAACTCAAATATAATTTTTAATATAATAGCTATATGATATTTAAAGTTTTGTATTGATGGAGATTGGATTGCGTAAGTGAAGACTAGTAGATAAAATAACCAAGGAGGCAAATTTCACTGGTCTTAAAATGGGATATGCCACTGATAAAGGGGAGGAACACCAAACACCTAATCTATTAGAGTGAAAATACAATAAAGAAAAAAGAAGTATAATCTCAGGTCTTGATACACTTCCACAACAGAAATCAAATTCCAAAGAGAGCAACTCAACAATCAAGGTTGGTTGAAATGTAAGTACTGGGCAGAATCCGAAAAGAATTTACAAGGTTGACTGGAAAGCACTAGGCATCCAAAAGAAAACAGAAGCCGCAAAGACTACAATTTAAAACCATAACGCTTTTAGTTATTGCCAGAACTAATTCTCGAATGCTTCAGCTCCACAAGTGAAAAGGCCAAAGCAGCAACAGAGTAGTTAATGGATTAGCTTCGTTGAATCCACTGCAATATATCCGGTCGGATCACTCCCTCAAAACCATTTTTCGCATGATTCATGGCTTTGAAACTAGCTGGCAAGACAGTGTTGAACTGCCTGTACTGGATGCTTGTTCCAGCAGGACTTCTTGGTTTGATCATCATAGAAATGGTTGGATAAGCTTTTTGCCATGTGTTCCTCGCTGAGGTAAACAGATGCCTGCTGCTGGATCCCTTATCCTGGCCAGCACCATATTTCTGGAATCCCTCCGGTTTTGGGGAGTGAGATGATTTCCTAAGCTGCTTACTTGCGCTCGTAATTGCATTGCTATCTGAGGGATTTCCTCGAATATTAGCTGATGGCTTCATCTTGTCAAGCCATCGAAGGATCCAATTCCCAAGATTCCTACCAGCTTCAATATCTCTTTCCTGTATCTTGCGATGAATGGTCAGTGCCACGTCAAAGGCAGCTCGTGTTCGCCTGGAAAAGAAAGAAACAATTTATAACAATAATACAACCAACAATGCAGCCAAAATGGCAGAAAAGATCATGAGTAAGCATCACACAGCAGGGAATAACCATTTTTGGGTAATTTGGACAAGTTGCAGTCAACACGAAACATCTTAAATTTGTTTTTTTGAAAGGTGAGAATGTGGAACTATTGCGTGCTAAAAGAGGATTGTAAGAACCTTAGACAGTAACAATTCCCTAGTGAAGGGTCTGAGCTCACTAGTTGCCTCTCATTACAGAAATTGAGAAATTATGTGCTAAAACATCACAAGGATAAATCAAAAAACCTCTGTACGGGACTCATATTTATGAAGAACACGAACAGTCTACACTTTTCTATATCAAATTCCTATCACATTTGGCCTGCAATTCATGCCATGAATATTCTTTTCCTTGTACAAACATGCACAGGCATAACATATTCTTCAAGGCTCTGTATTGCTGATTTCTGTCATAGGGAGTTCATTCTCAGTTCATCCTGCTGGATTCAAAGCTAAATCTGCCTCATCTTCCTCCTCATGTCAAGAGTAATATGATACAATCGACTAATTGAGAAAAATTCAACTACAACAATCTTTGTTCTCACACCCAGGGCTGCACAAAGTCAGTTTGGTGTCCAAAATTCAGATTCTCAAAACTGAAACTGACCAATCCAACATCATTTTGGTTTGGTTTAGGCTCCTTTATGCTTCGTGCAAATCAGTTGAACACATTGGTGAATTTGATTCCATAAAACAATAACAAAGCTGGACTCAGAAGGGAATGATCGATTAAATTAAGAGAAACCTAGAGAAAAAAGGATGGTGTGCATCAGTTTCCAGCATGATGGAGGTATTGAGGTAATGAGGCATCATTGCCGAACCTACATGGGGATTGAGTCAAGACTCATAAGCGAAGGCTGCTGACTTAAACAAGATCTTGGTGGGCAAAGCATAAATTGCACTTAGCAATTGATAGAAGGGTGCTGTTCAAAGAAAATCTCTGGCTAAGAAGAGAATTGAAAAAACGGAACAAGAATTATGAGAAAGAGAAAAGAAGAATAACAGGAAATTGTGGAAAAGAAAAATCTGAAGGCAGAAACAAAAGGGAAAAAGCAAAAGAACAAGATAAAAAAGAGTCATGGAAGACACTCTAATGATGCTATTTAGCAACTAACAAGCTTTAGTCTTAACTAGAGAGAGTTCTGCTTCCCATATTAACCAGACACTAGTTTATACAGTATACTCATGTCAACACGGCATGATACCGGCACGGGGGGTGAAAATGTGGTTCATTTGGCCATTTTAATTGAGATACTACCTACCAACTCGTGGCAGTCAACTAGTAGAAGATATTGATGAAGAGGAATATGGAGAAATTCATTCTTCTACTTTTAACCTTTAGATTACACTCACACCCCTAAATTGTAAAAGTAGTCCACTCTTCAGCATCTATATGTTAACTTCTAAGTTTATGCTTCTTAGCTGTATTCGCCTACATTTATGCAACGCCTTATTAATATCCTTACATCTTGAACATAAAAGCTTTGGATAATCCAACACCTCAAGAAGCACGCATGCCTATCATGACTACAAAAATCAAAGGTAATCTACACCCAGTTTTGCATATTTAAGTGTAACGTGTCAGAAAGGTAATTGGGAACAAGAAGCATAAACTACTGATAATTCAAGAATGGCAGAATAAAAAGTTGATGAAGACAAAAGTATCAAAAGAAGCAGCAAGATGATATTCCAGCTTAGCCACCTAAGAGAAGTGATCCTCACTTTGAATTGCAGTACCGACTAATCACCAGGTTTTACAGAACCTATGCCAGAAATGAAATTGCATATGCATTCGGAACGGGATACTAGACTTTGCTTTTTCAAACATCATCCAAAACACCATACCGTTTCTATTATTTACAGGAATCAGTGTTGCTACATCTTATTCGCTGATACATTTCTCTCTGAATTAGTAACTCCAAAAAGTGTTACCCTAACTATCATTGTCTTAGAATGACAAATCATTTAACCACGAAAAGGGAATCATTATAAATGACAACAATATTAAGATCTAATTGAAATCAAAAAGTACCTTTGAGCGAAAGCACGAAGCCTGGGGTGATTGGGAGTAATGAGCTTACGCTGAATCCTCAAGAAGAGCTTGTAAGTGCGTTTCAGACCCAAGAAATACGCCGTTGCCAATGTGATCTCCCATAGCACCATTCTCTCTCTTCAGGAAAGAATATCCAAATGAGGAAAAGAGCATTAAGTATTATGTTTGCTTGTGCTTTCAGCTTTCTCTTATAGTGAACCGTTTTCGTTTTCAACAAGACAAAATAAGTCGTGGAATTCTGGAGAGCCGCCACCAATTTCAACCTTCCGCATTTTCTCCCTTCTCTGCCTTTCTCTCTCTCATATTTTGGGCCAGTTTTGGGCCACGATATGTATTATAGCAAAAATAGCCAGATTTACAAGTGGTCATTCAATAGCCACAGTTTCAAAAGTTATCAAAATTAAGCCACTTTTCTTCTAAAGATAAATCTAAACGAAAATACTATTCAAAATTCGATACTCCAGCATAATATACTGGAATTCCAGTATAATATACTGCAACTCCAGTATATTATACTTTTTCAGCAAAGTATACTGGAACTCCAGTATATTATACTGGACCGGTCTTTGTTGCAGCAAAATAGTGGTTACTTTACAATGACTTGGCAAACGCTAACTATTTTCCAATGACCAATCCGAAAACTGGCTAGCCGTGCTATTTTGACCAAATGAGATTGACCCAGCCTATTATTTCGTTTTAGTTCCATAGCGAATGCTTTTGTTTTCGGGGGAAGTGCACGGTTAGCCACTAATAACACATGTATTTACTTTTAAACCACTGTTTAAAATATCTTTAGTCTTTAGCTACTGCTTTAATAAACTTTAACTTCCCGGACGAAAATACCCTTTTGCTCATGTCCTTAACTTTTGAACTTCAGGACTACATGTCCTTAACTTTTAAACTTGGAACTCTAAGTTCAGGACTTAAGGAATACATGTCCTTAACTTTTGAACTTAACTTCAGGACTACATGTCCTTAACTTTTGAACTTGTAACTGTAAATTCATGACCAAGTGTCCTTAACTTTTGAGCTTGTTAGTCTAAGTTCAGGACTTCAGGACCTATTGTCCTTAACTTTTGAGCTTGTTAGTCTAAGTTCAGAACTTCGGGACCTATTGTCCTTAACTTTTGAGCTTGTTAGTCTAAATTTAGGACCTATTGTCCTTAACTTTTGAGCTTGTTAGTCTAAGTTCAGGACTTCAATACCTATTGTCCTTAACTTTTGAGCTTGTTAGTATAAGTTCAGGGCCAAGTGTCCTTAACTTTTGAACTTGTAATTCTAAGTTCAGGACCAAGTGTCCTTAACTTTTGAACTTGGAACTCGAAGTTCAAGACCAAGTGTCCTTAACTCTTGAACTTGTAATTGTAAGTTCAGGATCCATAACGTAGCAGAAAACCAAACGTTAGTTGTATCTTTTCACAAAAAATAAAAATAATAATAATTACAATTTACATATAAGATTGATGTCAAATTACACAATAGAAAGCTAATAACAAAAAGAAACAACTAAAAAAAATAAAAGACTACAGAACCTTCATTTTCTCTTTCATGAAATATCTTCTAAAATGCATTCATGGTGTTTGTCGAGACACAAACACATGAATTAAAAGACATTTTGTACAGAAGGAACTAATAAGTTATAATGCATTTAAGGATATAAACTTTGAATAGCTTGGCTGAAGGCTGAGTTTAAGATCAGAGACATAGCCATGTGTTACTGAGAGAAAAAAAATGCACAGAAGAGATTGAGAGAGAAGCACACATAGCCAACCACTTTTGTACAGAGAGAAGCGAGGGTTTGGGAAGAAAAGAAATGGAAGAAGGGGTAAAAATATCTTTTCAAAATAATTTTAATAGAGTAGTGGCTATTTTTACTCAGCATTAGAATTGGTGGATAAGAAATAAACACCACCTTATTTAGTGGCTATCACACACCATTTCTACTTTGTTTTCTTTTGATGGTCCAATTGAACACAAACTCTATCTACAATTTAAACTTTCAACAACACAATTTGTATTGCAACTTCTCAACCAAAATTCAACCGATTAATTTTGATTCTAAGTTACATAGTATGAAAAAATTATGCCGGAATTATAATGACGAAATTATAGTATGAGGATTAAATAATAACAAGATTATTTAGTGGATATACTTTTATTGGTAGATACTTGATTCATTAGATTAAAAATAGAATATACCTGATATAATATAAAACATGTATACTAGGAGTTTTTATATTGTATATCACCCCACCAACACCATAATTTAAATGGGCCCATATTTTCGGATCTTACCTTACACTAGGAGCATATTTTAAAGGGAAATTTTCATAAAACACTATCTTTTTGTAGTAATTAGCCATCTATAGATACCATTTGCTATATTACGGATTATAGATACCTTTTATGTGGTTATAAGATGTATTTGATGTATTTAAGCTATTGTATTCATGAATACAGTAGCAAAAATAGGCGTGAATCAGGGAAGTCCAGCTAATCAGTTATTGTATTCGGGTGTATTCGACTGTATTCATGGAGTGAAACATGGAATTACAGCTGGACAGATTATTGTATTCGACTGTATTCACGGCGTGAAATAGGGGATTACACTATTTTTAAAAGGGAAAATGAATCAATTAACATAATAGACTCCTAATATAACTCAACAAACTCAATTATAACACACAAATTTTGTATTTTCAGTTATAAAAAAAGATTTTCGACCGAAAAATACCCCAAAAATATAGCAATCTCCGGAGAAATTATATAATACATCTGAATACATAAATTATATTAATTAAAAAAAAAAACTTATGAATGCATTCATGACATATAGCGAGACAGTGAATACAATGAAATACATAGAATACAATGGGATACATTGAAATACACTGAGAAAAAAAGACAGTGAATACAATGAAATACATGGAATACAACGAGATACATTGAATTACAATAAAAAAATAATGAATACAATGAAATACATGAAAATACATTGACATATATTAACAGAAAATCATCCCACAACATCCATATCTCAATTTTTTCAATTGGCAGGGACGGTATTCATGAGGCTGGTGGAGCTAGCTTATACAGCTGTGAGGAACGAGTTTAGGAGGAGAATGGGAAGAAAAACGACAGTGACAAGCCTTGGCGGATTCGACACTTGCTACACAGTCCCTATTACAATTCCAACAATAACGCTGATGTTTGCGGGCATGGAAATACGCTGCCGCAAGACAACTTCTTGATCCGTAGCAGTTCAAGCAGTACCACTTGCCTCGCTATGGCTGCTTTCCCTGCTGACCCAGTCAATTCCGTCCTCAACGTCATAACATAATCATTACTTACAGTATGTTTTTCACATTAAGAGTACCAAAAAAATATTGTACGAAAATAATCATGATATGTAATATTATACCAGATGCTTCTGAAGTCCAGATTGAACTTGAAATTGACTCTCGAGATTGTAACGAGAAAAGGATAGGTGAATATGTTGAGGAAATTCCAAGGAGATCGGAAATTTTAATGGGATGAGGGAAGAGAATGGGATGTATCAAAGTAGAGAGAGAAAGAAAATAGTGTAACTGATTAGCGTATTTAGTGGCTTAGGGCTAGGAAGTAACCAAAATTAAATATTTTGCTATAAACCTTAAAAGGTATCTATAGAATATAATTTTTTAAATGGTATTTATTTAAAATAAATAAGGTGTTAATCGTTGCTATAGGAGGTAAAAATTATTATTTTAAAACAAACTAGTTTTAGGATACGCGCGTTGCACGTGGATGGCATACGTCTATCAATCAAAATTTATAGGAGTATACAATAAGACAAATGATGTAGCAATTGATATAATATTTATTGGGGTTTAGACATAGTTACCCACAAAAACAAAACTATTTCCCCTTGTCCACCCATTTGTTTTTCTACCCATAAACTAATTACATTTCCTACCCACAGTAGTTTTTGTGGGAAATTTTTTCTTTATTCTACAATTCTTTTTTATTTCTATGCTTCTTTTTCTTTTCTCCTTTTATTTTTTCTCGCTTTCTTCTTATTTTTTTCTTTTTTTCTAATTTCATTTAACTTCTTTTCTTTATATTCTTTTTCTCTTCAAATCTAATTTTATTTACTGTTTTCACTATTTTTTATTATTCTTTTTTTTATATTATTACTAAAGAAAAATCAAATTGTGTACCAATAAAATTTAGCTAATACAATCAAAGAATATTAACTAACATATGATACCAGTATAGTATATAGGTGTAACGACCCGGCCGGTCGTTTTTGGAATTTACGCCCCGATCCCCCATTAATTGCTTCCCCTAAGTTCATTTCTGCTATTTTGGTTTGCCGGGACGTTCGGTGTCAGGGTTCGGAGCGTTTTGGGACACTTAGTCCCTAAATGAGAGCTTAAGTGTTGAAAGATGGTCCGTAATCGGAACAGTGTGAAGACGACCTCGGAATGGAAATCCGATGGTTCCGTTAGCTCCGTTAGGTGATTTCGGGGTTGGGAGCATGTTCGGAATGCATTTTGGAAGCTCGTAGCTCATTTAGGCTTGAAATGCCGAAGTTTGAATTTTTGAAGTTTCCGGTCCGATAGTGAATTTTTGATCCGAGGGTCGGAATGGAATTCCGGAAGTTTCTGTAGCACCGTCGTGTCATTTGGGATGTGTGTGCAAAATTTCAGGTCATTCGGGCGAGGTTTGGTCAGGTTTTTGATCGAAAGTGTGTTTTGTTGGAATTTGAAGTTCTTAGGCTTGAATCTTTGATTAATTCGTGTTTCCGGCGTTGTTTTAGGTGTTTTAAGGATTGGTACGAGTTCGAATAAGGTATTAGGTGGTATTGGTGCTTTTGGTTGAGGTCACGGGGGCCTCGGGATGATTTCGGGTGGTTGACGGAAAATTTTGAAGTTGAATGAATTGCTGAAGGTTCTGTCATCTGGTATTTCCGCTTCTGCGGCTTGGGAAGCGCAGAAGCGGAGCCGCAGAAGCGGCTGGACCACCGCAGGAGCGAAATTCGAGTGCTTCTTCAGTTTCCGCAGGTGCGGAAGTTTAACCGCAGAAGCGGTTACGCACCTGCGAGATGGTAGTCGCAGATGCGGTCCTTGGGATTTTGTTTGAAACCGCAGAAGCGGTAATGAATCCGCATAAGCGGCAACCGCAGGTGCGGTGAAGGGGCCGCAGAAGCGGAAATCTTGACTTTAATGAAGAACCGCTGAAGCGGCTCGTGGTCCGCAGAAGCGGGACCGCAGAAGCAGTCCCTTGTCCGCAGAAGCGGAAACCCCTGGTCAGAAATAGAGATGTCGAGGGTTTGAGTTCATAAGTTGCAAAAATCAATTGAGAGCTCGGTTTAAGGCGATTTTAAGTGGGATTTGAAGTGAAGATCACTGGTTAACGTTTCTTTGGTCCCTTCTTGTTATATTTCATCATTATATAGTTAAATCCACCATTAGAATTCGAATTCAAGGTCAAAAATTTGGGAAAAATTGGAAGAAACTTCATAGACCTAATTATTGAGTTTTGAGTGGGCAATTGACCTCCGATTTGGGAGATTTTTATATGGTTAGACTCGTGAGAGTACGAGGGTTCTGAAAATGTAAAAATTATTCGATTCCGAGACGTTGGTCTGAGGGGCATTTTTGTCATTTTACCTATTTTCGCGCCCTAGCTCTAAATTTAATAGTGGAATCAGTTGTTTGCAATATTATTTACGATATGTAATTGAATTGAATAGATTTGGGCCATTTGGAGTCGGATACTCGTGGCAAAGGCGTGGTTTCTATTGATATTGAGCCGGTTCGAGGTAAGTGGCTTGTCTAACCTTGTGTGGGGGACCTTTCCCCTTAGGATTTGTTATTTGTTGATTTGAGTGCCTTGTACGCGAGGTGACGGGCGTGTACTTGAGCCAATTGTTGGAAATCCGGTTTTTCTTAAGATATTGAGATTGATTTCCTTTCATATTTGCTTTATTCTACTTGCAATTATAACTTGTGCTAGATTAGGAAAGCATGTTTAGTTGATTTAACTTGCCTAATTGCTTAAGTTGCCTTAACTGTACTACGTGAAGCATGCTAGGCCAGTACTACCTGTTGCTTGTCTTTTGTACTTCGTTTCCGTGTACCTTCTGGTTGTGATTGCGCATTTACATTGGGACTACGGATGTGGGTTTCCGGTAGCTCCCCCCCTTGTTTGTTTACTTTGGGACTACGGGTTCGATTCCCGGTAGATCCCCCGCACTTTTACTTTGGGACTGCGGGTTAGATTCCCGATAGATCCCCCTGCACATTGATAGTTGGGCTACGGGACGGTATCCCGGGAGACCTTTCGGATATACACATATGATGGACTACGGGACGGTATCCCGGGAGATCCACTGGACAGTTGAGAAAAGGACTACAGGACGGTACCCTAGGAGATCCTCATTGTTACCATTGGTGTTGAGCTATACTTATTCTGTGGTTGTTCCGTTCTTGTGTATTTGCTATTGCCTTGCTTAATCTGTCTTATAGCATTGCTGTATTTATTATTTCTGTTAGATTATCATACTGTTAATTATTGTTATTACTATATTTTGTCTCAGTATGGCCTTGACCTTCCTCGTCACTACCCAACCGAGGTTAGGCTTGGCACTTACTGAGTACCGCTGTGGTGTACTCATGCCCTTCCTGCACATGTTTTTCATGTGCAGATCATCCAGGTGCCTCTACTCAGGCGCCCTATCAGTGAGGCAGGAGGACTACGGAGACTTCGAGATAGATCTGCTGCGTCCGCAGACCGAAGAGTCTCCCTCTTATTCTATCTTTAGTACTTAGCTTTTCCTTCTTTCGGTTGTTAGAAATTCTGGAGTTTGGAACCTTTACTATAAACTTATGTAGCCTGTGTTGCCCGTGAGTTTCCGGGTTTTGGGAATTGTTTTAGACTTGTGATATTGAGTTGTACTTGACAAGCGGCATTCAGTATAGTTTCTTTTAGATATTTGATTTGATTTTCTCTATTTTTCCGCAATTAATATATTTCCGCAAATGTTAGGCTTACCTGGTCATGGGGACCAGGTGGCGTCATGACATGTTCACGGTTGGTGAACTAGGGTCGTGACAAGTTGGTATCAGAGCTCTAGGTTCATAGGAGTCACGGAACACAGGCCGGTTTATTAGAGTCTCGCTGATCGGTACGGAGACGTCTGTACTTATCTACGAGAGGCTATGTAACTGTTTAGGAAAAATCTTTGTTTCATTTGAATTCCTTGTCGTGCGATATTTTGACATCAATTCTAAACTTATGAATTCTATTCTCTCACAGATGGTGAGGACACGTGCCACTTGAGATGATCAGGCACCCGTGCCCCCTACTGCAGTCGTCCGAGGTCGGGGCCGGGGGAGAGGCCGAGGACGCGCACGTGGTGCAGCCAGAGCACCTACGCGAGCTGCCGCCGAGGTACCACCAGCAGATCCACCCGGAGCCCAGGCACCTGGCACACCTACTACTGCCACTACTACTCCAGCGCTCCAGGAGACTTTGGCTCGGTTCATGAGCATGTACACCACCTTGGCTCAGGCGGGGTTGCTTCCCCTCGCTGCAGCCACATCCCAGGCCGGGGGAGGAGCGCAGACTCCCGCCGTCCGCACTCCTGAGCAGCGAGTGCAGGTTGAGCAGGTTCCCGAGATTATTCCCCCACCGCCTGCAGCACCAGTTCAGCCCGAGGATGGGTCAGCTGCTTCAGAGGACGAGCAACGGAGGCTTGAGAGGTTTAAGAAATATGATCCCCCAGTGTTCAGTGGCTTAGCATCAGATGATGCCTTGGGATTTTTGGAGGAGTGTCATCGCATTCTTCGTACTATGGGCATAGTGGAGTCCAGCGGGGTCTCTTTCACTGCTTTTCAGCTTCGGGGAGCCGCCTATGATTTGTGGCGTGCTTATGAGTTAGACAGTCCAGTCGAGGCTGCTTCACTGACTTGGACCCAGTTCTCGGACATGTTTATGAGAGAGTTTGTTCCCCAGAGCCTCAGAGATTCATGGCGCGCCAGGGTGCTATGACAGTTTCAGAGTATGCCATCCGTTATACCAGGCTGGCCAGGCATGCACCGGCTTTGGTTGCTACAGTTCGAGAGAGAGTTCGCAGGTTCATTGAGGGCCTTATTCCGCCCATCAGGTCTAGCATGGCTCGAGAGTTGGAGATGGACATTCCTTATCAGCAGGTAGTGAGCATTGCTAGGAGGATTGAGGGTATGCTCGCCAGGGAGCGAGGAGAGAGGGAGGCCAAGAGGTCTCGAGAGTCGGGTCACTACTCTGGTGCCCGTACCCCATCAGCAGGTCGTTATGGCAGAGGTTATTCGGGTCGCCCTGTTCATTCAGCTCTTCCAGCAGCCGGCAGTACTCCAGCTCCGCCTACACCACAGGAGCCTTATTATGCGCCTCCAGTTTCTAGCGCGCCTCCTGCGCGGGGTATTTCCAGAGGTCAGCCCAGCAGGCCTAGTCCCAGCAGTCACAGCCACCGCGTCCTCCCAGAGCTTGTTTTGAGTGTGGTGATACACGCCACATGGTTAGGGACTGCCACAGACTTGGTAGGGGTGCATCTTCATAGGCTGCTCAGCCGCAGCGTGCTCCTCAGAGTTCTCAGGCCATGATCACAGCTCCAGCAGCTACCCCACTTGCCCTGCCGGCTAGGGGCGGAGGTCGGGGAGATAGAGGTCGCCATCGAGAGAGGGGCCGGGCCAGATATTATGCTATTCCTGCTCGTACTGAGGCTGTTGCCTCCGACTCTGTCATTACAGGTATTATTCTGGTTTGTCACAGAGAGGCATCAGTTCTATTCGATCCGGTCTCTACTTACTCTTATGTGTCTTCTTACTTTGCTCCGCATTTGGGTGTGCCTCGGTATTCTTTGAGTGCCCCTGTTCATGTTTCTACTCTTGTGGGAGATTCTCTTGTTGTGGACCATGTTTATCGGTCATGTTTGGTTACTATTCGTGGTTTTGAGACCAGAGCAGACTTATTATTACTCGGTATGGTGGATTTTGACATTATTTTGGGCATGGACTGGTTGTCACCCCACTTTACTATTCTTGATTGTCATGCCAAGACCGTGACGCTGGCTATGCCAGGTGTTCCGCGTATTGAGTGGAGTGGTAATTTAGATCACACTCCCAGTAGAGTTATCTCTTTTCTTAAAGCTCAGCGCATGGTTGAGAAGGGGTGTGCTGCATATTTGGCTTATGTGAGAGATGTTAGTGTTGATACCCCTTCTGTTGATTCTGTTCCAGTGGTACGGGATTATCCCGATGTATTTCCAGCCGATCTTCCGGGCATGCCGCCTGATAGAGACATTGATTTCGGCATTGATCTGTTGTCGGGCACTCAGCCCATTTCCATTCCTCCGTATCGTATGGCTCCTCCTGAGTTGAAGGAGTTGAAGGATCAGTTACAGGAATTGCTTGGTAAGGGTTTTATTCGACCCAGTGTTTCACCGTGGGGTGCTCCTGTTTTGTTCGTGAAGAAGAATGATGGTTCCATGCGCATGTGTATTGATTACCGCCAACTGAACAAGGTTACAGTGAAGAACCGTTATCCTTTGCCTCGCATTGATGATCTGTTTGACCAGCTTCAGGGCGCACAGGTGTTTTCCAAGATTGACTTGCGCTCAGGTTACCATCAGTTGAAGATTCGGGAGCCAGATATCCCGAAGACTGCCTTCAGGACTAGATATGGCCATTACGAGTTCCTTGTCATGTCATTTGGGCTGACCAATGCCCCTGCAGCTTTCATGCATTTGATGCATAGTGTGTTCAAGCCATATCTTGACTCGTTCGTGATTGTTTTTATTGATGATATTCTGGTGTATTCCCGGAGTCGGGAAGATCACGAGCAGCACCTGAGGACCGTGCTACAGACCTTGAGGGAGAAAAAGTTATATGCAAAGTTCTCAAAATGTGAGTTTTGGCTGAGTTCTGTGGCATTCTTAGGCCATGTGATTTCTAGTGAGGGTATTCGGGTGGATCCGAGGAAGGTAAAGGCCGTGCAGAGTTGGCCCAGGCCGTCCTCAGCTATAGAGATTCGCAGTTTCCTTGGCTTGGCGGGTTACTACCGTCGTTTCGTGGAGGGATTTTCATCGATTGCTGCCCCTATGACTAGATTGACCCAGAAGGGTGCCCCATTTCAGTGGACAGAGGAGTGTGAGGCGAGCTTTCAGAAGCTCAAGACAGCTTTGACTACAGCCCCTATTTTGATGTTGCCTACCGGTTCGGGGTCTTATACTGTCTATTATGACGCCTCGAGAGTTGGCCTTGGATCAGTGTTGATGCAGGACGGTAGGGTGATTGCCTATGCGTCCAGACAGTTGAAGATACATGAAAAGAATTACCCTGTCCATGACCTTGAGTTAGCTGCCATTGTTCATGCCTTGAAGATCTGGCGTCATTATTTATATGGAGTGCCTTGCGAGATTTATACTGATCATCGGAGTTTGCAGCACTTGCTCAAGCAAAAGGATCTCAATATGTGTCAGAGGAGGTGGTTAGAGCTGCTGAAGGATTATGACATCACTATCCTATATCACCCGGGCAAGGCTAATGTGGTGGCGGATGCCTTGAGTCGCCGGGCGGAGAGTTTGAGAAGTTTGGCATATTTACCAGCTTTACAGAGGCCTATGGCGATGGATGTTCAGGCCTTAGCCAGCCAGTTCGTGAGATTGGATCTTTTGGAGCCCAGTCGGGTTCTAGCCTGTGTGGTTTCCCGGTCTTCCCTATTTGACCGTATCAGGGAGCGGCAGTATGATGACCCTCATTTGCTTGTCCTTCAGGACAGGGTCCAGCGTGGGGATGCCAGAGATGTGATCATTGGAGATGATGGAGTAATGAGGATGCAGGGCAGGATTTGTGTGCCCAATATTGATGGCCCTTCGAGAGTTGATTCTAGCAGAGGCCCATAGTTCGCGGTATTCCATCCATCCGGGTGCTGCGAAGATGTATCGGGACATGAGGCAGCACTACTGGTGGAGGTGGATGAAGAAGGATATAGTTGGTTATGTGTCTAGATGCCTCAACTGCCAGCAGGTGAAGTATGAGCAGCAGCGCCCGGGTGGGTTGCTCCAGCAGATAGAGATTTTGGAATGGAAATGGGAGCGCATCACCATGGATTTTGTATCTGGACTTCCACGGACCTTGAAGAAGTTTGATTCCATTTGGGTTATTATGGACCGGCTGACCAAGTCCGCTCATTTCATTCCTGTGTGTACCACTTATTCATCGGAGCGGTTGGCGGAAATTTATATCAGGGAGATCGTCCGTTTGCATGGTATTCCAGTTTCTATCATTTCAGACAGGGGTACTCAGTTTACATCGCGGTTCTGGAGAGTCGTGCAGCAGGAGTTAGGCACTTGGGTGGAGTTGAGCACAGCATTTCACCCCCAGACGGACGGACAAACCGAGCGCACTATCTAGATTCTTGAGGATATGCTCTGTGCGTGTGTGATTGAGTTCGGAGGATCTTGGGATCATTTCTTGCCACTAGCGGAGTTTGCTTACAATAACAGCTATCAGTCCAGCGTTCAAATGGCGCCGTATGAGGCTTTATATGGTAGGAGGTGCAGATCTCCAGTGGGCTGGTTTGAGCCGGGCGAGGCCAGGCTATTGGGCACAGAGATGGTTCAGGATGCATTGGAGAAGGTTAAGGTGATTCAGGATAGACTCCGTACAGCCCAGTCCAGGCAGAAGAGTTACGCGGACAAGAAGGTTCGTGATGTTTCATATATGGTTGGTGAGCGGGTTCTGCTTCGGGTCTCACCTATGAAAGGCGTCATGCGGTTTGGAAAGAAAGAAAAGTTGAGTCCGAGGTTTATTGGCCCTTTTGAGATCTTGAGGCGAGTTGGGGAGGTTTCCTATGAGCTTACCTTACCTCCGGTATTTCATGTTTCGATGCTCCGGAGATATCACGGGGATCCGTCACATGTGTTGGATTTCAGTTCAGTCCAGCTCGACAAGGATCTATCCTATGTTGAGGAGCCAGTGGCTAATTTGGACAGTCAAATCAGGAAGTTGAGGTCAAAGAACATCGCTTCAGTGAAGGTTCAGTGGCGGGGTTAGCCGGCCGAGGAGGCGACTTGGGAGACCAAACAGGATATGTGCAGCCAGTACCCTCATCTTTTCTCTACCTCAGGTATGTTCTCTATGCTCGTTCGAGGACGAACGAATGATTAAGTGTAGGAGGATGTAACGACCCGGCCGGTTGTTTTTGGAATTTATGCCCCGATTCCCCATTTACTACTTCCCCTAAGTTCATTTCTGCTATTTTGGTATGCCGGGACATTCGGTGTTAAGTTTTGGAGAGTTTTGGGACACTTAGTCCCTAAATGAGAGCTTAAGTGTTGAAAAATGGTCCGTAATCAGAACAGTGTGAAGACGACCTCCGAATGGGAATTCGATGGTTCCGTTAACTCTGTTAGGTGATTTAGGGGTTGGGAGCGTGTTAGTATTTTGGAGGCTCGTAGCTCATTTAGGCTTGAAATGCCGAAGTTTGAATTTTTGAAGTTCCGGTCCGATAGTGAGTTTTTGATCCGAGGGTCGGATTGGAATTCCGGAAGTTGCAGTAGCTCCGTCATGTCATTTGGGATGTGTGTGCAAAATTCAGGTCATTCGGACGTGTTTTGGTTAGGTTTTTGATCGAAAGCGTATTTGGAGGAAACTTGTAGTTCTTAGGCTTGAATCTTTGATTTAATCGGGTTTCCGGTGTTGTTTTAGGTGTTTTAAGGATTGGTGCAAGTTTGAATAAGGTATTAGGTGGTATTGGTGCTTTTGGTTGAGGTCCCGGGGGCCTCGGGATGATTTCGGGTGGTTAACGGAAGAATTTTTGAAGTGTTGCAGCAGCTGGTTTTTCTCTCTTCTGGTATTTTCGCTTCTGCGGCTTGGGAACCGCAGAAGCGGAGACGCATAAGCGGCCATCCCATTGTAGGAGCAGAATTTGGGCTCCCTTCAGTTTCCGCAGGTGCAGAAGTTTGACCGCAGAAGCGGTTACGCACCTGCGAGGTATAAGTCGCAGATGCGGCCCTGGGTCATTGGTGAGAAACCGCAGAAGCGGTAAGTATTTCGCAGAAGCGGCCACCGCAGGTGCGGTTTAAGACTGCAGAAGCGGAACCCCTGGGTTATAGTTAATAGCCGCAGAAGCGGCATTTGTTCCGCATAAGCGGAACCGCAGATGCGGTCCCTTGTCCACAGAAGCGGAAATCCCTGGGCAGAAATAGAAATTTTGAGGGTTTGAGTTCATAAGTTACAAAAATCAATTGAGAACTCGGGTAAGGGCGATTTTCAGTGGGTTTTGAAGAGAAGACTATTGGGTAACGTTTCCTTAATCTCTTCTAGTTATATTTCATCATTTTATAGTTAAATGTATCATTGGAATTCGAATTTAGGATCAAAATTGGATAATTTGGGGTAAAACTTCATTGGCTAAATTATGGAGTTTTGAGTGAGTATTTGACCTCCGATTTGGGAGATTTTTATATGGTTAGACTCGTAAGAGTACGAGGGTTCTGAAAATATAAAAATTATTCGATTCGGGGGCGTTGGCCTGGAGGGCATTTTGGTCATTTCACCTAATTTTACGCCGTAGCTTTAAATTTATTAGCAAAACCAGGTGTTTGTGTTGTTATTTACAATGTGTAATTGAATTGAATAGATTTGAGCCATTTGGAGTCGGATACTCGTGGCAAGAGCGTGAATTCTAGTTGATATTGAGCCGGTTCGAGGTAAGTGGCTTGTCTAACTTTGTGTGGGGGACCTTTTTCCCTTAGGATATGATCTTGAATATTTGAATGCCCCGTACGTGAGGTGACGAGCGCGTACTTGATCTAATCGTTGTAAATCTGTTTCTACTTGAAGTATTTAAATTGAGCTTTCTTGTTTACTTGTTCATTTTAACTGTAAGTTTGTACCTGTGCTAGCTTAAAGACTCATGTTTAGCTGGCCTACCTGCTTATTTGCTTTAACTGTGCTTTTTCTACTCTGTGAAGCATGTTAGGCTATAATTTACTACTCCGTGTCCTGATTTTTAGCATTGTTCCGAGATTTAGGAATCGTTGTTGCTGTGTGTTTAATTTGGGACAACGGGGCGGCTTCCCGGGAGATCCCTCTGTACTTGAGATATTCTGGACTGAGGGTGCGGGATACCAAGAGATCCCTAGCACGTGTGTTTATATATATATATTGGGATACCAAGAGATCCCCGGTTTACTTATTGAGGATACCAAGAGATCCTCGGGATACTAAGAGATCCCCGACTTACTTATGGAGGATACTAAGAGATCCTCGGGATACCGAGAGATCCCTAGTGTTGATGATGAGGATACCAAGAGATCCTCGGGATACCAAGAGATCCCCCGGCTACTATTCCTTGTGAGGGCAGTTTTCCGTGTATTGTTACCTTTGCTTTCTATTACTGTTCTTCCTTATTTACCTGGTTTAGATTCTCGCTGTAGACTTTATTTAAACTATTTCTGTTATCTCATTATTTATTATGTTGCCTCAGTAGGGCCCTGACCTTCCTCGTCACTACCCAACCGAGGTTAGGCTTGGCACTTACTGAGTACCGCTGTGGTGTACTCATGCCCTTCCTGCGCATGTTTTTCATGTGTAGATCCAGGTACTTCCTCCCAGACGTATCATCCTCGTGGTGGAGAGTCCTAGCTGAGACTTGAGGTATATCTGCTACGTTCGCAGACCAGGAGTCTCTACTCTATTCCGGCTTTAGCAGATAGTTCCTTTTCTTTCCTTTCATGTTGTTTAGACATTCTGGTGTAGAGCAGTTTACTACATTCTATTAGCCTGTGTTTCCCGTGAGTTTCCAGGTTTTGGGATTTAGTTGTAGACTTCCGGCATATTTTGAGTTGTATAGGCTGAGTGGCCTTATATACAGTTGTTATTTCCGTATGTTCAGTTTTAATTTATTATTCCGCAAATGTTAATATGTTATTCCGCCCTGTTAGGCATACCTAGTTGTAGGAACTAGGTGCCATCACGACATGTTCATGGAGGGTGAACTGGGGTCATGACAAGTTGGTATCAGAGCTCTAGGTTCATAGGAGTCACGGAACACAGGCCGGTTTATTAGAGTCTCGTTGATCGGTACAGAGACGTCTGTACTTATCTATGAGAGGCTATGTAACTGTTTAGGAGAAATCTTCATTTCATTTGAACTCCTTGTCGTGCGATATTTCGAACATCAATTCTAAACTTCTGACTTCTATTCTCTCACAGATGGTGAGGACACGTGCTACTCGTGATGATCAGGCACCCGCGCCCCCTCCTGCAGCCGTCAGAGGCCGGGGCCGGGGGAGAGGTCGAGGACGCGCACGTGGTGCAGCCAGAGCACCTGCGCGAGCTGCCGCCGAGGTACCACCAGCAGATCCAGCCGGAGCCCAGGCACCTGGCACACCTACTACTGCCACTACTACTCCAGCGCTCCAGGAGACTTTGGCTCAGTTCATGAGCATGTACACCACCTTGGCTCAGGCGGGGTTGCTTCCCCTTGCTGCAGCCATATCCCAGGCCGGGGGAGGAGCACAGACTCCCGTCGTCTGCACTCCTGAGCAGCGAGTGCAGGTTGAGCAGGCTCCCGAGATTATTCCGGCACCGCCTGCAGCACCAGTTCAGCCCGAGGATGGGTCAGCTGCTTCAGAGGACGAGCAGCGCAGGCTTGAGAGGTTCAAGAAGTATGATCCCCCAATGTTCAGTGGATTAGCATATTTCTAGAGGAGTGTCATCGTATTCTTCGCACTATGGGCATAGTGGAGTCCAGCGTGGTTTTCACTGCTTTTCAGCTTCGGGGAGCTGCCTATGATTGGTGGCGCACTTATGAGATAGACAGTCCAGTCGAGGCTGCTTCACTGACTTGGACCCAGTTCTCGGATATGTTCATGAGAGAGTTTGTCCCCCAGAGTCTCAGGGATGCATGGCGCGCAGAGTTTGAGCATTTGCGCCAGGGTGCTATGACCGTTTNGACTTGGCCGGAAGAGTTTAGATCTGATATTCGAGGCGATTGGATGGGATTCGAGACAAACTAAGATGGGGGTTGGAAAGAGGAGAGAACGGTGGTTCTAGGGTGTAATTTTGGTGGCCATCGGAGCATCGCCGCCGCCGGCGGCGCTAGGGCGGAAGACGGTGGTGGACGGTGGGGTGACGGTGGGCGACAGTGGTGTTACATGATTAGGGTTTGAGAGACGGTGAGGGTAGGGGGGTTCTGAGGGGGTAGGGGTTGTTCGGACATATATATATTAAGGGTAGGGGACTTCTGGGCCGTCTGATCAATTAACCTCGACGGTCCAGATTAACCTAAGATGGAACGGCGTCGTTTTGTGGTGTAACGGGATTGGACCGGTTTGTTGGGGTGAGTTTGGGCTAATTCTGGAAGGGTTTGGGTTTAATGAATTGGGCTGGGTGATTTGGCCCAATTCTTGGCAGCCATTTTTCTTTATTCTTTTAATTGCTTTCTTGTATTTTATTGACTTGCTTTTTTATTTTATTTTTTGTATTTTTGTATTTATTTATTTTTCTGATTTTATAAAATGCTAAACAAAACCTAATTAAACTATTTAACTTCTAAAAATATTTAAAACTCTACATTTAACAATTAACAATTAAGAGTGCAAAGAAACTATTTTTTTGCAATTTTTCTTTAAATTTGTTCTAAAACTAATTAATACTTAATTAATACTAAAATTATGAAATTAAATCCCTAAATGCAAATGCATATTTTTGTATTTTCATATGAATAAAAATGCAACCAATTAACACAAAAAATTTGACAAAAATTAACAAAAATTGTAAAATAATTAAGAAATCAATTATTCAAAACTTTTGGAATTAATTTGCTTAGGGCAAAAATCACGTGCTCACAAATGCCATGCAATGATATCAGTTTGATTTATGTACAAGGAAACTATAATTCAAAAGTTAATTATCAAACAAAGATCATACCAAAGGTTAAACATGATCGAAATGTTAAAGAAGTCACAAAATTCGAACTTCATAGATAATGAACTAATGAAGAAAGTAAACATAAAATAATCATCCCCAACTTCATTACAATACTTGATATTCAAAAGTAAAAACAAAGTCATCAACTCTTGCACGCCAAAGAAAAATAACAAACACTTTTCTAACACAAGATAACATATGAACTAAAATTGACATAATTACTTTCCAATATTTTCAGACAACTTTAACCCAATAAATATGCCTGCTAACATAGCAGATGAAATAGCACTTGGTGCACTTTCATTTGTTACCACTTCTTCACTTTCTTCAACGGCCGAGCTTGAAGATGACTCTTCCTGTGAAAAACTTATTTTTTGAAATTTGTTGAAGGCTTCTAAGGCTTCATCATAATATTGGAGAGAATGAAAGTAGCTACCCTCGGCTCCAACAAGCATTTTAACACACTCAGACCAACATTTGTATACTCCCGGCTTCTTACCACAAAAAACAACAAACACCATAGATTTGAGTTTTTGTTTACCTTCAACAGATTTTTCAAATTCATCGAACGCCGATATGGCCGCATCGTGAGACTTGAAAGACTGGAAGATGCTACGCTTAACCCCGATAACCATGGGAGAACATTCACTCCATGAATAGTATATTCCTGGCCTTTTACCAGAAAATACAACATATACTTTTGAAGCAATGTTCTTCTTCGAATGCATCCTTAATCTATTAATTCACACTTAGAAGAGGACAGGAGTTTAAATGAAGGTCTGTTTAAGTATGTTTTCGGCCAAAAATGGTTTGTTTAAGTAGGATTTCGGCCATCTAGGTTTGTTTAAATAGTAGGGCTTTGAAGACCTAATAATAATATACGAAATACACAATGAAATACTAAAAATATACGAAATGCAAATTCAAATACATGTATATAGATGAATAATTTCGAAATATATATGTGTATACCACATTAAAAAAGGATGAAAATACGTAAAAAAAATAAAAGAAAAGGTTTATGGGAAATTGTTACGACCCGGATTTCCCACCATCGGGAGTCGTGATGGCGCCTACTAACGGAGCTAGGCAAGCCAAACATTTAAACATTTTCGGATAACAACACAACGATAATAAAACAACAAGTCTTTAAATAAATACGGAAATCTTTTAAAACATGAATAACTGGAAACCCAAAACGCGGAAGTCTAATATTTCACTACCCAAGACTGGAGTCGCTATCTCACGAACTACTATGGAGTGCTACAAACAAGTCCGAATAGAAATACATAAACGTTTGTCTCGGTACAATGGAAACAAACTGAAACATTGAAAGGGACTCCGGCCTGCGAACGCCAGCTAGGCTACCTCGTAAGTCCCTGGACTGGAGTCGGCTCTCGATCAATATCCTACTGCAGTGGTCCAAAAGCTGCTCCGGTACCGTGATCTGTGCAAAAGAGCACAGAAGTGTAGCATCAGCACAACCGACCTCATGTGTTGGTAAGTGCCTGGCCTGACCCCGACGAAGTAGTGACGAGGCTAGACAGGACTACCAAATCAACCTGTGCAGTTCAATGTGTATATATATATATATGCAATACAAGGAAAGAATACAGAAGTTAAACAGTCAAGAGGGAGGGGAGCATACTATGGGGGAGTACAGTTCAGATATAAAATTGACAATTTAAGTACGAAACAGGGCAATAACAATAGTTAATGAGAGCAGGAAAATCAACAGTTGCACGCACCAACCTTCGTGCTTTTACTCTCATTCTCACCAAATGCAATCAAATAAAGTGCACGGCACCACCCTTCGTGCTTTCCCTCACATAACTCTCATGGCACGGAATGATCCTTCGTGCAATTATAATCAAATCAGAGCACGGAATGACCCTTCGTGCAAATATAATCAATACATGGCACGGAATGACCCTTCGTGCATTATCACTCTTCCTCACCCAAACGGTAATAACAACCAAACGGGGCGAGGGGGTAAACAAATAATAAGAAATGTCCCGGCAAGTAATTACACAATTAGCAGCTAAATCCCGGGAAGGGAGCAACAACAACACTTTCACATCCCGGCAAGGGGGATAATCAACATATACAAACCATCCCGGCCAGGGATTAATCATATCACTTTCTCTTTCTTTCATTTCTTCCTCAATAGTCTTAGAATCGTTCGAGCCAACGCTCCAAAGAATTTACAATTCATATTTAGTCCTCATACTCTTCACATTGCATAGAATTCATCAATTAACATGGAAGAGTCATAACAATATCACGATAAGTAGATACAAGGATCCACGGTCATGCTAGACACCGGTGTATAGATACTCGTCACCATGCCTATACACCGTACTCGTTCATTTAGCAATTAGCAAATAATAACACTCTAATCCTATTCCTTCAAGCCAAAGTTAGATCAAACACTTACCTCAAATGCTCCAAACTCAACTCAAGCCTCTAGTATCGCTTTACCCTTCGAATTCACCACCAAACCGCTCGAATCTAGTCACAAATTACTTGAGTGTATCAACAAAGGCTAATCTAATAAATTTGAATGCATGAAAAGTGAATTTTCCAAAGTTTGTTCAAAAATTCCCAAAATGCCTCCGCGCCCACGTGGTCAAAACCCGAGGTTCGAACCAAAACCCGACTACCCATTCCCCCATGAACTCAAATATATAAGTTATTTTGGAATCGGACCTCAAATTGAGGTCCAAAACTCCCAAATTTAGGAACCCTAGTTCTACCCTAAATTCCCAAATTCCCCCATTAAAATCTTTGTTTTTGAAGTTGAAATTATGTTTAAAGATGTTAAGGAGTAAAGAAAATAAGTTAGAAATCAATTACCAATCGTTTTGAAGAAGTATAATCGTTTGGAAAATTGCCTCTTATGTTTTGGGTTTTGAAAAAGTGAAAAATGACTGAAAATCCCGACTTTATATACTTTACTGAAGGATGGCACGGACCGCACAAAAATGCACCGCGGCCGCGCCGAGGAAGGGAAGAGAAATGACTCTCTGAACCTACCCAGCGCGGACCGCACTGATTTGGTGCGCGGCCGCGCTGGTCGACCTATAGTTCACTGGCCCTCTGAACCTAGTCACGCGGACCGCACAGAAATGCACCGCGGCCGCGCGGCTTCCAGCGCGGATCGCGCGGGAATGACCGCGGCCGCGCTGGGGCCTGCAACATCTGGACCTGCAAATTTCTGATACTTTTAAGTCTAAGACCCTCCCGGGACCCACTCAAAACTCACCCGAGCCCTCGGGGCTCCAAACCAAACATGCACATAACTCCAAAAACATCCTACGGAGTCATCCGTGCGATCAAATCGCCAAAACAATATCGAATTAGGCCTCAAGACCCATGATTTCCTTCCAATTTCCATGAAACATCAATTTTACTGCTTCTAGCTCAAAACACGTCAAATGACGTCCAAACTTCACCGCAATTGCTTAACTCATATTTAAGACTTGTGCCGGGCGTCGGAACCAAAATACGAGCCCAACAGCACAGTCTTCTAAACAAATAACACTTTCCAACTCTTTAATTATTTTCAGAAAATAATTTCACGTAAAAATTCATTCCTCGGACTCGGGACCTCGGAATTTGATTCCGGGCACACCCCCAAGTCTCATATTTTCCTACGGACCCCTTCGGGACTGTCGAATCACGAGTCCGGATCCGTTTGCCCAAAACGTTGACCGAAGTCAAACTTAATCAATTAAAACATCAAAATTTTATTATTTTTCTCACAAATTCATATTTAAACGTTCCGGCTACGCGCCCAGACTGCGCACACAAACTCGAGGCAACCCCCAAGTGAGGTTTTCACGACCTCAAAAATACAGAGTGAGTAGGGATACAGGTGATGACCCTTTGGGTCGTCACAGAAATAGGGTTTGCAACCTTTGAGATCTTCCATGCATTGGGAAGACAACTATTAAATGGGTGGGAGAGAAATATTCAAACCTAACTAAAAGGGTATTATTGGTATAAAGATACGGCTGAAACCCTAATTAGGGCGTAAAATTATCATAATGACCCCATTTGGGTCAATCTGATCCATAATAAGTGACTTTTTAGTCTTTGGCTCACCCTTTAAGAAAATACGAACTCCTAGGGAAAAAAAGATGTATTCACTAAATTCTCATTAATTAATATTACCTTGACACATTGGGAATTTGGGATATGTAAATACGGGCAAATTTTGGAAAAATAAAATTAATTTCATCTAAATTATATAAAGAAATATTTATTTTGGACCAAAATAAAAAGGCCTAAAGGTCGTACACTATAAATTTTGTCAGATTTACATAAATCTTCTTCTCCGTCCTCCTTCAATATTTTGTACACCCTCCGTCAAAAGAATAAAGCTGCAATAATTAGATTTTATTTTATTGAGAAAAGCTCCTTTAGCTCATCTTTTCACAATCGAAAATTAAGAAAAATGGAACAAAGGAAGACTGGGATTCGGTGTAAAACATGTTCCTCCTGCAAAAAAAGTTCATTTTATTGAATTCAACACGAATGTAGTGGAAATAATTAGGAAAAGATCGTGTGCTTTGAATTTAATTAGTCAGATTGTTTTAATTATTGACGATTAACATTTCATTATCTAAAGCATAAAAGCAACTATGTCATTGATGGCAACAAGTGACCAGCCAATCCCTTTCATAATTTAATGTTCAACTTCATTTGTATTATGTCTGTGCATAATACGTATCAATCGTAATTAGTTACATTAGCGTTAGCGTCAATACCAACAAATGCATAAATTCAAAATGTATAAACTCACAAGAATTACCTCTCAATTTATTGTTATGAGTGAGTTGAGCCCGATCGTGAGATTACATGTTGATCCGATGGCACCTTGCTCCGACCTGAGCTATGCAATAACATGATCTCCATTGATCCTTGCCGTATGTGTTTGACGGCCACACTATGGCACTCAGAATATCGCTTAGCATCAATGAAGTAGGTAAAAATCATGATTCAAGTTTTAGTACCAACACATTCTTCACATCTATATATCTAAATCATGGTAAACTTACTTATTCGGTATTTATGCTGGTAGAAAATAACATAGAATTGATAGAATAGTCAAGGTGCTTATAAGTTCGCCCTAAATATCACATTAAACTTAAAAACAATGTACAAATATTGTTTATAGGGTAGAGCAAGATATCCTTTTAGACATCCAGCTCCCAGGCCAGAAGATGAACCATTTTATCTTGGGCCGTATCCTACTTATGGGACACATTCTTTACACAAATAGCCGTTCGAATTTACTGTTTATTTTCTAGCCAGTATACATATATTATATATTAATTTTATATATACAGTACATGAATTATACATCCATCAACTATTTTTAGTTTAAGTGGTTGAGCGAGAGGCTATTTAAGTAAATTCTTCTTTTGTGGATGGCCTCAGTTCATAACTAGTAGTACCCAGAACACTTGAGCCCTTAACATTGTACAAATGACACCAAGTAACCACTTTAAAGGGTTGCTATTTAGGAATTAGTCAGTGCGTCCTGAATTTCAAATTTTTAGTTCAATTTTTCGGGATAAAAGTGTCCTGAATTGTCCTGAAGTTGAGATTTTCAGTTTAAAATTTCAAGACAAAATTAATACTGGTTAATCTCTAAATAGTATCCCTGAAAATGGTTATACGTGCACTTAACATTAAAACAACAATGAACTGACTGGTAAATATGAAATGTGACCCCACACAATCCAAAGGCGAAAATGGATAGCTAAAGAAAACACTTCGTGTCAGTTCACAATCCAAATGAACTGTTTTCGTTGTCTAAATAGCAAAAAACCATAGCCAACCAAAGAAGCAAAACCAAAGCCATAACTGAAATATATAGAATAGAAAAGAGGCAATGTTAACAGCACCTTCACTTTCCCGCTTTAAATCTCCATTTATTAGCTGCCCTCTTAAGCTCCCTTCTTCTTCTTCTACTTTCTCTCAGAAATTTCATCAAACACAACGTTCACCAAATTCTTACCCATGTGTTAGAGCTGTGGATCTTGATCAAAACACGGTTCTCTTCTTTATCAAATTTCTCCTTTTTGTGCTTTTCTTACATAATTATCTCTTAATTTTGGTTTTGATCATATTTTTTTGTGTTGGTAATAATGTACTTGGCAGGTTATTGCAATTACGGTTGGGGTAGTCAGTGTTGCTATTGGAATTGGAATTCCAGTTTTTTATGAGACCCAAATCGATAATGCTGTAAGTTTTTTAAAGTATTTATTTTTATGATAATATACCCTTTGGATAAAAAGTTGTACCTTTCTTGCTTGTTGCAATGACATTAACTATATGCCACTTAAGCAATCAAAGAGAAATGAATGACTTTTGTTTATTTATTTCATGACTCTTTCAGCTGAAATTTGATATATTCTCTGTTTAGTCAGAGGTTCTGAATTCTACAATAGTGACTTCAAGTACTAATAATTGGATTTTAAATTTAAACTTTGCACATATTTAGTGAATTTCATAATACAAATACAAGATTTAGGAGAAACCTACTGGGTTTGGCATTTGGCCGAACCTGTAAGTTGCCTTCTAGCTCTGGCCCAGTGTTTAGTAGTTGATAAGTGTACATTTTGCAGGCCAAACGAGACAATACGCAGCCCTGTTTCCCCTGCAGTGGCAGCGGTGCACGTAAGTTTTCTGGAGCCAGAGTTTCTCATTCTCCTATATCTTGAAATTTTCAAATCTTTTAGCACCAATGACCCTAGAAGGATAACGTTATGACTACAGACTACATATGTACTTAAAAATGTGACTACCACATTATTCATTGGTAGCACTCTACAATAAATTTGAGCTGAAAGGCTGTTCAAGGAGCAGCAGAACTCGTCTGGTGGTGCAAAGTGTTTTTTTTTTCTATACATAAAATAAATTGAGGCTATTATATTAAGAGAGAGTTAACTGTCCACCCCAAATGCTTGGAAATTTAGTTTCTTTTCTCAAGCTTACGATAAATAGTGAAAACTAGTAATTTCTTGTTATTGAAAAAGTGCATTGGTTTAATACAACGAGAAAAGAATTTGTGTGGTTGTATTGCTGAGTTTACACCTGTAAAAGGTAGTTCTTCCAGGTAATCATTCGCCATTTTGAAATGAGATGTGGGAAAACATCTTCTATAGAATAAGGGCAAAATTTTCAATGTCCTAAAGATAAAACTAATAAGTAAATGTTCTGATTCCCTTATAAAAGAAATGAACTCTGATTCATGCCTTCAGATAAGAATACTATTGTACTTTTCTGATGGTTTTTGGCGACGAAAAACACCTTCCTTTTTTTCCCTCTATTATGTCTTATAGGTCTTGGGGAACTCAAAAATGGTTCATTTGTGTATTCAATATTAAGATATAACTTGCATGACTTGTTATTTTCCCATAACAAAGGGGCTTCCATTTGCTATAGATCTAGTCATGTTAATTCCCAAGAGAATTTAGATTTCGCTTTGAGTTCTCCTCAGCTCTTATCTTAATTATGTTTTTGCATGTATCAATGATCAGAACATATGGAAGTCCGAGCAAAGACACTAAACTAAACCACTTTTTAAATGCTTCCATAGATCTTCTGCTGGCTGACTGAAAAGTTTGTATATCTTTGAATTATTATGTATGACTTGTTGATCAAAATCGCAGACATAATTCGATAGGGCAAATTGTGCATTTCTTATAAAGCTTTCCAAAGGGCTTATAGTATGTATTTAGTATTTTATTTTTTAATCATATAACTCGTATGACATTTCAGAAATGTCGTTGGAGGGCGATGCCCATCCCTTCAACTCCCAACCATATATCTAGTTCCTTTAAGTATTTCCCGAATCAAGCTGCCTACACGAACGGCCAATTACTCGATGAGCTTCTAGGATATCTGTGGCTCTGATCTAATGCTTTTGTAGTTATTGTTACTTCGTTCTGGCTAAACTTGAATTTCCCTCCATAAATGACATCATTGTAATTGTGAAGTGTTTTAGTGCTGACCATAAGGTAGTGGAATCTGCTATGGAGTTGTTCGTTAAGGAAGAGAGTGACAGAGAATGGTGATTATTGTTTCCTTAAAATTTGCTCGTAGACTAATCTTGATAATTGCAACCTGGAACATCAAAGTGACTCTTGGGCGTAATGTGCCATCAATTAAGGTGTATAGACAATGCAGCACGGAAGAAGAGAGGGGAATTGATTAATTGAACCATAAGATCTTTGTGAGGTTCGATTATTCAGAAGCTCACTTCAGTACGTAGATTGTCTGATCAATGACTGTGTAGAGCCAGCTAATCATTAGAAGCTAACATCAGTTTTGAGGACTGACTTAGAGCTAATACTTATGAGGAAAGGGTTTATACTGCAGAGAAATGCAGATTTTGCATGGGTACTGGCAGTGTGACAGTGGAGCTTGGAGGGGGCGAGACAGAAGTCTCTCGGTGCATCAACTGTGACNGTGGTTTGACTTGCACAACATGTCAAGGCAGTGGCATTCAGCCTCGGTACCTTGATCGCAGGTGAGTGACTATTCTTTACACTCTTAAAAAAAAAAAAAAAAAAAAAAAAAAAAAAAAAAAAAAAAAAAACTTATATCTAATGCGACTTCTGTTCAAATATTGTATGATAAGGAGAACTAAGAACTCAGTCTTAGAGAAACTAATATTGAGAGTGCATTTTTCTCTTGGACAGGGAATTTAAGGACGACGATTAAGTGGAAGAACATTCATCATTGATGCCACAGCTTGTTTATTGTCTCGAAGATCTTGTCATTTGACCTGGATATATTGACTAAATTTATGTAAAATTCAATTCTCTTTCTCCTCTCTCTACCTTTTGTCAGTTCAATTTTTCCTTTTGCATTTTGTTCTTACATGTAATCATTAACAAAATGGAGTAATACAATGATCTCAATACCGGCTTTGTCCAATTGCTAGCTGTTGTAAAAGAGCCAAAGATGGTTTGTTTGAAGAACCTTTGAGGCAATGATAAAGAGCAGTTGTGTGTATTGCATTTTCTCTTTGGATCTAACTTATATACACCAAGGGTGTGAAAGAATTTTTATATTCTCATTGTAATTTAATTTGTTGTAGCGAGTAGCCTGCCTTATTTTCCAAGTTATTAATCCAACTTTCTCGTAACATGACCGAGTACTAATTGAGATTTGAGATAGCATTGAATTTTTCTTTTTTGAATTGGTTAATAGATAAATGGACTCTTTGATCAAAAGAACTTCCTTTTCCCACCTGCTTCTCTTGCAATTCACTTAGCAAGTCAATCAGACATTGAAATATTATGCTGCCCCTCTTTAACACAAATTAATTGTTCAAACCACGATCCTTAGGTGCAAGATATGACTTACAAAATTGTTAAAATAGATTAAGAATCAAATAGAAGAAAAATGTCTCGGAAGACGTACAAATGGAGATGATAGAACCATTCATTTATTTTCTAAACCATTAGAAAGAAAGAAAGAATACATAGACATGGAAACAAGATAAAGTGCAAGGCGAAAATTCAATCTCAAACGTAAAAAATAGGGAAACTTACACAAATGTCCCAAATAAATCTCAACTTACCAACCTCTAGCCATTAGTCATAGACTTACCAAAACTAGCCAACAAAAATTGAAAAACCAAATAATAGGTTTTTTCTCTCAAAAAATCACATGCAAAAATCACCTTCCATATTTTTAAGCGTGTTTAGCAACATTAGATACAAGATGGAAAGGAAATTTCATGGACGGGGTAGCGAATAAGGTGATGAAATACAAAAATCTATACAATATTCCAAAAATCTAAACAAAAAAGGAACTTTTTCAATGGGTATAGTTGAAATTCATTGAAAATATATAGATAAGTCAATATACAAAATTTGAGGAAGATTGAAGGTGATTTGGACTGGTTTTGTATCAAAATTCGTAATTAAATCGAGTTCAAAAAAGTCTTCTGCGACACATGTATCACGCATGTATCACACACACAGGTATACATGGATATACATGTGATACACAATTGGCACAAATATGATACATATGTGATACACAAATGATACACAGTGTGATACACACATCATTTTTTTCATGTTCAGCTTTTACTTCGAATTTTCAATTCAAACCACCTCAAAACTTCACCAAATCATCCAAAAACTGAGATTCACGCTCCTTAAGTTGTGCCCAATCTATTCTAATAACACCCACTCAAAACAAAGCAAAAATTTGATATTTTTTGCTACAAATAGCTAATTGGCTAATTTGGCTAATATTAGTAATATTTTATCAATTGGTCAATTTTTGTAATGAGCTACTTATAAATGGACATAGCTGGTAATTTCCCTTCTAATAATTGTATTGAAAATACTCTGCCATATTTATACATACAAATCATGTAAGAGTCCTAAAATAAGTTATATACAGAGGATAACAATCCTATGCAAACTAGGACACAAGTGGACAAAACAATTGATAATATACTACAACTGATCAACGTTATCCTTCTTCATTCCCCCTCAAGTTGAGCAGGGGTCTGGACCACCATCAACTTGGATTTTAACTCAAGAAAGCGTGACTTCGACAATGGCTTCGTCAATAGATCGACAACTTGATCAAGAGAACTGACATACCGAACTGAAAGCGTCTTAGCACGAACCTTGTCTCGAGTCTTAATTGAATCGTTTTCCTTTTTGATTAGTGCTAAAATAGTTTTCTAGGTTTTACTTTGATTAATGCATTAGTTTTGTAGGTTTTACTTTTACGAATAGCGTTTTTAGGTTTTTTGAAACTCTGTTTGTATTTTTGATGAAAATGCTATATATTCTTCAGTGATTTTTGGAGACGTTGGAATTTTCAAAAAACTGAGACTCAAATAGATGATACTATTAAAGTCTGAAGTTTATAATAGAAAGAATTACGTCCAATGTCACTTGGCCCAACAGCCTAACTGAAAATGGCCCAGGTTTGAAGTCCTTACACTGTTTGGCCCGGGTTTTACATAACCTAAAAGAATCTTTTCATCATTTAGCCCATAATAGATACTCAGTTCCTCCACAGTCCATAACACACATAAGCTTCTTAATATCTCTCTTTTATGTGTATTCTGCCTTATCATTGTGAGCACGTGATTTTTGCCTCGCTCAAATATTCCTATAGAATTCTTAAAATTAGGATTTCCCTTTTATTATTTGATTTTTAGGATTTAATTGCGCAATTTTGTGTGTATTTTTATTCGTGTGTGCATGATAATTCATAAAAAATACAAAAATATTGCATGAGTATTTAGGATTTAATTTTACATATTTTTAGACTAATTAGTAATTAGGCTTGTACAAAAAATACAAAAAAATCACAAAGAAGTTTTGATTTGTTTTGTTTGGCTTTAATTTTAGTCTTAGGTCTATTACTTTCCTTTAAATTGGTATTGGTTTAATTGTAGCTTAATTAAGTAGGTTGAATTAATTTTTAGGTTTAATGTTAGTTTGGTTTTAAAGAGGAAAACAAATAAAAGAAAAGAATTAATTGAAATAGAAATTAAAAAGAAACAAGGGAAGAATAAATCAGGCCATCAGTTTTGGGCCAAAATCGAGCCCAAAACCCCCTCAAACCCACTTCAAACAGTCCCAGCCCAATAGTCCACAATCCGGTCCAGCTTTTCAGAGACAAAACGACGTCGTTTTGGCTCTGTTAGATCTGAGCCGTCTAGATTATTTGATCCTACGGCTCGGAACTAGTTTAGTGTCGATATATTAATGTCCAAACGCATACCCCCCCTCCTTTCCGTCTCTGACTAACCCTAACACAAACCTTAGCCGCCCTCAAATCACCACCGCTTCTCCGCCGTCTCCCACCTTCCGCCGCCGGCCGGAAATCGCCTCCGCCGGCGGCGATTCTCCAAATGACCCCAAATTCACACTCCACGTTCCTCTCCTCCTCCCTGTTCCATATCTGCTTCCAGTTTCTTTCAAACATCGCCCAAACGTCTCAAATCTTTAAAACCCTAGGCGCCGCCTCTGCCGTGCATGGCGGCGCCGCCTCCAAACCTTACCAAATTAACACCAGGGCCCCTCCTCACCTCCCTTGTTACGAGTCCATAACCTATAGCCTTCAAATATTCCCCAATCACCTCGAATATTAGATCGAAACTTGGCCTGAAACCCCAAATTCTCAGGAGTTGGGGGTTTACTGATTTTGGGCTATAATAGCCCTTAATCATGTGTCTTCTCATGAAAGCACATGGTTAAGGACAATTATAATCCCAAATCACTCCAGGAAGTTAGCCTTAATGCGAGTCTGATTCGAGAATTGGAGGTATTTCATTTTTTCTTTTACTTTCTGTTTTCTTCTCTCTCATGATTCTGACTCTTGTTCTTCTATGTTTGTTTCTTTTACTATTTTTATTTTTAGGGTTCTGATTACAATAGTATAGTTTAAATATTTGTTCTTATTTTTGTTTGATCCTAATTGAATGACTCATTGATCCATCATTAGTCATGTTAGTTGATTTAGAAGTTTAGGGTTTTTAATCTATTGATTCTGTTTTTGGTTTTAGTTTTTGTTTTTGGGTTTAATTTTTGTTCTATTTTGATTTTCTTTGTTAGTTTGATTTTTGTGTTTGGTTTCGATTTAAATCATTCCATTATTGCTACTGTTAATTTGATTTTAGTTTCAAGTTTGTTTGATTGCCATTAATTGTTAGTCTACTAATTGTTAGATATAATTTCATGATTAGTTAGGTTGTTTGATTAGTTTAATTTTTAGGTCCTGTTTGGTTATAGCTGATCATTCCAACTCCTTAGTTAATTTTGACCTGGGTAAAAGGGGTTGGGTTTAGTTTAACATAGTTAGTAATTTTAGGATCAATGCAGGGGCAATATAGGTAGATTAAGTCAAGGAATCTTATAATAACTGATTTGGAAACCCCTAGATCCTTCTAGAAGGGGTCTTAGTGTAAGTTTCAGCATTTTGAAAGTAGTAACTTGAGAAACAAGTCAAAACTTTAGGACTAGTAAGTAATTTCTGAAAATAAAAAGGGGGAAAATGAGTGAAAACCTCTAGAACCTTCCTGCCCTTCTTCCTGCCTATAAAAGGCATGCTTAGTGCCTTCATTAACAAGTTTAGATCCCTGAAAAATCCCCAAACTCTCCAGCTTTTAATTTCCCCTCAAGATCCTCTTCTTCGAATCTGAGTCTCAAATTTGAATTTCAAAATCAAAAGAAGTTCAAATCTGAACTCCTATAGTTCTAGAAACCTTCATTTAGAGCTTAAATTATACAGGAAAAAAAACCAAAAAAAAAATAACAGAAAACTTTCAAAAATACCAAAAATACTGTTTCATTGGAAACCTTAGGTTAATTTTGATTTTCAGTTGTTGATTTACATCGTCTAACTCAATATTTAGTTGCCGAAGTATTCTGGACATTCCTGGGGTGTTTGGCGAGTATATTTGGGTTATGTCAAGCTGATTTTGGGCTATTCTCATTGGTGTTTTTCCCTCTGGTGTTCATTTTGGGATTGCTGGGTCCTGTTTTGAGTTGGAAATTGACTCATTTGTCCTGATTTCAACTGTTGTCGGTCTATTGCTACTGCTGACTCCTTTCCTTTACTTTGTTCAATTCCAGGTACACTTGTTGTCCCTAATGATATGAAGTTTTCACTCATTGTACATGAACAATCGTGAAATCAATATGATGAAGCATTTCTACAATACGAATCTGCCTTTGTTTTCATTACTAGTTTAATATGTAGCTGTAGATTCATTCGAACAGATATGTATTAATGTTAAATAGGACTATTTGTATTAATTAGGACTGCTCAAACTCATTTTGTAATTATACTGGACTGTATGAACTGTCGTCCCTTAGGTTTGTTTGAGCCTTTTGAGTTGAGAAGCAATTTCATGTTAGGTGGATAGAATAGCTCATGTTAGTTTAGTTAATTTCTGTTAGTTACGCCATATATCTGTTAGTTAGCTCATGTTAATTACTCCATAGAATCTCTAGTAGTTATTTCCATTTTTAATCTGTGGTATGACTGTTTTAGGAGCTGTCTAGGACTGTGTTGGACTTCAATAAAAGAAAATGTTGTGCTCAATGATAGTATCTTGTAGATTTGTTTAAGTTTTCATGTTTAATTTGCTTCCAATAGGTAATGTAGTGTGAGTATTTTGTAGTTTCATTTTCAAAAATAAGGAGTATAACTAGAGCAGGCAGCCGACTTTGAAATCATAATCTTCAATTAGAAATTCAATTTGATTGGAATTTGATTCCACTGTTAATTCAATTTGAGAATTTTGAAAATCCTATTGTTAAATGCTTGGGCTCCTGACACTTGGGCTGTGAAATTGAGCCCATTGCCCGCTTAATTGCTCAAACAGCGATCTGATTATTAGGCTATGAAAAGTTCACAACTGGACCTCACTGAAGCCTGGTGACCGGCCAGCTTCCTGTTACAGGTTTAGGCCAAATTTTCAGGGCCTCAAAATGCTAGAAGCCAAAGTCCTTTAAAATTATATTAGGGATATGGGGATTAATTTGCAATATAAATTTAGGCTTCGAATTAGGTAGCGGGTTCAAATTAAGAGGGTCCTCCCTTTTGTTTGAATTCGGACTTGAACTCGAGACCCGAATTTATAAACGCGAATTAATTGGGCCCTTTTAGAGGCAAAAATAATTAAAAAATCGTAGTTTGCTTAGGTTGGCCTTTAAATAATAAAGTGAGATGAGCATCGCCAAACAAAAAGGCATAAACTGCGGGGCCCTCATTAAATACTTATATTAAAATACTTAGAATTCAGGCGGGCCGTTTAATGAATTTCACGGCCTCCCGCAAAGATAATAACACGTTAGTCGCTTTAGGCGCGTCTTTAATAATTTTACCTTCCTAAACTCGGGTGTGCATTTCATGTGACCCAAATCCAAATCCCAAAACGTTGAATAAAATGTGTCGAGGATCCGGGTGCATTTCATATGACGTGATCCAAAAACATGTTTTAAACGACGTTCAATTTCCTAAAAATTTAACTAAAAGCGGTAAATAATTCTAAAATTGCACTATAGGACGACATGTATAAAAATCAGATTTCAGCCATTTATAATAATTTAAGCGACCGTGCTAGAACCACGGGATCTGGGGGTGCCTAACACCTTCCCTCGGGTCAACAGAATTTCTTATTCAGAATTTCTGGTTCACAGACTCCGAATGGGAAGTCGATAATTTTTCTCGATTTGGGATTTAAGCTAAACTGGTGACTTGGGACACCAAAAGCCAATCCTTTCCCAAGTGGTGACTCTAAAAAACAAAAAAAAAATCCCATTTCGAATAATGTCACTTTAAATGGAAAAACTCCCTTATACATTATCCTTCGGGATAGGTGTGTAAATAGGAGGTGTGACAGCTCTGGCGACTCTGCTGGGGATACGAACCCAGAATTTCGATTCAGGGTTCAAGAATTTGAGCTTAGTATAATTGTTATATTTGGCTTTATCTGATTTTTCTACATGTTCCATGCTATATGTGCTAAATATTTTACCGCTTTATTATTTGTTGAATTGTATATAAACTGTTACGAATCCCTTCCTCTTTCTGAGTCTTCTACATCATGGAGAAGGGTGCACTTTGTGTATCTTCTCTTCTGTTTAGAGTCTTTCCCTATTTAGAACGAGGTTTGAATAAGTTGCTAAGCCGGCGGAGCTTCTGTATCCCCGGTACGCTGCCTCCCCTTCGGCTCGAGTTGTCCGCTCGGGTAAACCAGGTCTAGACCAATAAACCTAGGGTTAAACCTAGAAGAACAAAACCTCATGCCGGATCCCTAGTAGGACGTTTGTTTGCATCATGTGCATTTGACTTAGGGGACTCAACACAGGGGTTGGGTCCGTCTAGGACAGGTGACCTGAAATGAATTGACCATCCTGATGCATCTCATGTGCTACTTGCGCATTTATTTGCTCGGCTTTGCATGTTGACCGGTTTGTCTAAATGAGTGAAAATTGAGAAAATAAGCAGTGTTAGGACTAAGTGAGGGTAACCATTCGTTTTAAAAAAACCAATGCCCAAATAGTACCGAAATGCTGCCGGATTTTTTGAAAAATGAAAAAACAAGAAAAGAAAAAATATTTGAAACATAGAAAGAAAATTGTTATTCAAAATAATTTTGAATTTGGCAAATCTGCCCGAACTACGCTGGTTTGATTCTCACCGGATGTGAGATACGTAGGCAACCCTCATCGGGTCCAACCACCCTTTTGCAAAAATAGCCAAAATACCAAAATTTTAATTTTTGTCACAAAATAAGTCAGGTGATGCCATTCTTGCTTAAAATAAGCCGAATGTCCCCAAAAGGGCACCGGAAGGCCGTTTTTGCAAGAACAGCCACCTTGGGTCATTTTCAATGGTTAGCGGGCACAGCCTTAAAATTTTCTTTTCAGAAGTGCTGAAAGGCCGTATCTGCAAAACCGAGTCTTTGTTTGCTTAAATAAATTTTTTCCTTTAGGTCAAAATAAATCATTAAAATACTCCTTAGATGTCTTTCTTTCATAAATAAAAAATATAAAATAAAAAAACAAATTTTGAAAAAATTGAGTCCGAAAATATTTTTGCTCAAAAATCCAAAATATTTTTCGTAAAAGTCCCTTTTCCGAAATTAAGAGGCAACTTTCAAAATCAAAAAAAAAAATCAAAGAAAAAAAACAAAAATATTTCTTATTACTTCTAAAAATTTCCAAAGTTCCAGTAAAAAGAAAAGAATTTTTTTTAGAAGTCTTTCTTTCAAAAAAATCAAAAGAAAAATCAAAATTAAAAATTAAAAATACATATTTCCTGTTTTCTTTTTTAATGTATTTCTTTCAAAAATTCCAAAAAAGAGTTAGCTTATTCACCTTATTTGCGAGAACTACGCTTGGTCTGATTCATGCGGGGTCATAATACGTAGGCAATCTCCATGGTATTCGACCGTAACCCTAAGGAAAAAAAAAGAGAAATACGAGGGAAGGAAATAAAGGAAAAACAAGAGAGGAAAAGAAAGGCAAAAAGAGAAAATAAGGAATTAACAGAAAACCCATGGCAAAAGAAAAGGGAAAAGCAGAGGGAAAAGAAAAATGAGAGAAAAATAGAAAGAGAAAGAAAAGCAAGAAAAACAAAGAGTAGAAATCAAAAGAAGATAGAAAAAAAAAGCCGGGATGACGCATGCAACCAGTGCAAACATGTAGACATCCGTTTAACTGTATAGGTGCATCACACCCCAATGTGCGATTACCTATCAGTTACTTGTCTCAAACTAACCGTGTGTTGTTGTCAAATTCCAGCCTAGCTTTTAGAAACGGTGGTTGGTTGTGGTAAGCTGGCATCGCATCAATACTTCACCATATCGAAAGGAAGTGTGGAAATGTCTACAGAAATGACTTTGCCCGCAGTTCCCATCTCTGAGGACAGCCCCATCTCGGGGATCCCGGCATCTGAGTCTGTCACAGCGGAAGAGAACCGGATACTACGTCTCCGACTCATGGAGATGTGGGACGCCTGGACCAATGGAAGAGAGCCTCCAAGCGCCATCCCTGGATTTCCTGAACTATTCCCTAAATCTGGGGGTACCTCCAATATCCCCATCACCCACCCTCATACTCCTTTGGGACAGCCTACCATCACCGCTCACTTCGTTGGAACACCTTCTGAGGTCTGCCCCCAGGTGTTCCCAGCAGGAGCAGCTCCTAACATCTTCACTGCTCCACCATGCTCTGCTACAACACAACCTTCACTGCCAAGGCCCGCCTTTGATCCCTCAGCTTTCACCTTCCAAAACCCTGTCTTCCCGGTGGATCCTCCTCAATACCCCGCATATAACTACTCTCAGCCACCACCCTTTGAGCTTACGCCAGGACAAGGTCAAGCTCCCAAAGCTCCTGAGCAGGATGAGATGGCAAAAAGAATGAGGAGTCTTGAACAGAGTTTAAAGAATATGCAAGGCTTGAATGGGCAAAAAAGTGTTTCTTATACTGATCTGTGCATGTTCCCTCACGTGCATCTGCATATGGGATTCAAAACCCCGAAGTTTGAGAAATACGATGGGCATGGCGATCCCATTGCTCACCTTAAGAGGTACTGCAATCAATTACGCGGTGTTGGCGGAAAAGAGGAGTTGTTAATGGCTTACTTTGGAGAAAGCTTGGTAGGCATCGCCTCGGAATGGTATATGGACCAAGATGTCTCACGATGGCACATTTGGGATGACCTTGCCAGAGATTTTGTGNATGGTTTCCTTCTTTCTAATGTCTTTCATACAAAAAAGGAAAAATCAATAAAAACCAAAATCCAAAAATACGGGTTTCCTTCATTTTGAAGTATTTTTAAAAAAAACAAAAATCCAAAAAAAAATCAGAAACAAAAATCCAAAAATACTCATTTCTTCTTTAGAAGTCTTTTTTTTGTAAATGTCAATAAAAATTTTGAAAAATTGAAGTCCAAAAATATTTTTGCTTTTCTCTAGAAGTACTTTTGTAAATAAATAAAAGCTCAGAAATTCAAAACATATTTCTTAAAGAAGTCCCTCTTTCGAAAATTAAGGGGCAACATCCAAAATCCAACAATATTTTTTGTTTTCCTTAGAAAGAGAGAAAACAAAGGAAAATTCAAACAAAACTATTTTCTTTTCCCAAAGTTTAAATCAAAAGCGAATGAATTTTTAGAAGTCTTTCTTTCAAAAATAAAGTCAAAATCAAAAATCCAGAAAAAAATTCCCTTTCTTCTTTTAAAGCATTTTTTTTAGAAAATTCCAAAAAAAACAAAAAAAAAAATTAAAAATCAAAATGTATTTCTTTTGCCTTAAAGCTTTCATGGTCTGAGTGTTATAAAAAAAAAAGAGAGTAGTTTACTCAATTCCCAATCTGCCCGAACTACGCTGGTTTGATTCTCACCGGATGTGAGATACGTAGGCAACCCTCATCGGGTCCAACCACCCTTTTGCAAAAATAGCCAAAAATACCAAATTTTTAATTTTTGTCACAAATAAGTCAGGTGATGCCATTCTTGCTTAAAATAAGCCGAATGTCCCCAAAAGGGCACCGGAAGGCCGTTTTTGCAAGAACAGCCACCTTGGGTCATTTTCAATGGTTAGCGGGCACAACCTTAAAATCTTCTTTCCCGAAGTGCTGAAAGGCCGTATCTGCAAAACCGAGTCTTTGTGTGCTTAAATAAAAATTTTGAAAAAATAGAATATAAAAAATACATATTTTGAAAAATTGTGTCCGAAAATATTTTTGCTCAAAAATCCAAAACATTTTCGTAAAAGTCCCTCTTCCGAAAATTATGAGGCAAATTCCAAAATCCAAAAAATATTTTCTTTCTTATTTAGAAAAAGAGAAGATAAACTCAAACAAAAATATTTTTCTTTTACTTCTAAATTCCCAAAGTTCCAATAAAAAGAAAAGAAATTTTTAGAAGTCTTTCTTTCAAAAAATCAAAAGAGAAATCAAAATCAAAAATCAAAAAATATATTTCCCTCAAAATTCCAAAAAAAAGAGTTAGCTTATTTACCTTATTTGCAAGAACTACACTTGGTCTGATTCATGCGGGGTCATGATACGTAGGCAATCTCCATAGGATTCGACCGTAACCCTAAGAGAAAAGAAAAACGGGAGGAAAGAAAATAAAGAAAAACAAGAGAGGAAAAGAAACGAAAAAAAGAGAAAGAAAATAAGAAAACCAAGAGGAAGAAACCATGGCAAAAAGCAAAGGCAAGAATGAAAGAAAAGAAAAGAGAAAGTGAAAAAAAAAAAAAGAGAGGCAATGAAAAATGAGAGAAAAGGGAAAGAATAAGGAAAAGCTGGGATGACGCATGCAACCGTTGCAAAACATATAAAAACACATTTAACTGTATAGGTGCATCACGCCTCAACGTGCGATTAGCTATCTGTTATTTGCCTCAAACTAACTGTTTGCTGCTGTCATATCCAGCTTAGGTTTATGAAACGTGGTGTTTTTGGTAAACTGGCATCGCATCAGTATTTTACCAGATCAAAAGGGAGCGTAGAAATGTCGTCTGAAATGACTTTGCCACCAGTTCTCATCACCGAAGACAGCCCCATCTCAGGGATCCCGGCCTCCGAGTCTGCCACAGCTGAAGAAAATCGGATATTACGTCTCCAAATGATGGAGATGTGGGACGCATGGACTAATGGCAGGGAGCCTCCAAGTGCTATCCCTGGCTCTCCCGAGTTGTTTCCTAGAACAGGGGGTACCTCTAACGTCCCCATCAGTCATCCAAATACTCCATTGGGACACCCTACCATACCCGCTCACTTTGTAGGAACACCTTCTGAGGTCCGCCCCCAGGTGTTCACATCAGGAGTAACTCCCAATATCTTTACCGCTCCACCATGCTCTGCCTCAACACAACCTTCACTTCCAAGGCCCTCTTTGGATCCCTCGGCCTTCACTTTCCAAAACCCTGTCTTTCAGGTGGATCCTCCTCAGTATCCCACATACACCTATACTCAACCACCTCCATTCGAGCTCACACCCGGATAGGATAAAACTCCTAAAGCTCCCGAACAGGATGAAATGGCAAAAAAGATAAGAAGCCTGGAGCAGAGCCTCAAAAACATGCAGGGTTTGAGTGGGCAGAAGAGTGTGTCATATACTGATCTGTGCATGTTCCCTCACGTGCATCTGCCTGTGGGATTCAAAACTTCGAAGATTGAGAAATACGATGGGCATGGCGACCCTATTGCTCACCTTAAGAAGTACTGCAATCAATTACGCGGTGCTGGCGGAAAAGAGGAGTGGTTGATGGCTTACTTCGGAGAAAGCTTAGTGGGCATTGCCTCAGAGTGGTATGTGGACCAGGACGTCTCACGATGGCACGTTTGGGACGATCTTGCCAGAGATTTTGTAAGGCAGTTTCAATACAACATCGATATCGCGCCGGACAGGAATTCCTTCGCAAATTTGAAAAAGAAGCCCTCGGAAAGTTTCAGGGAATATGCTATTAAGTGGCGCGAACAGGCATCGAGGGTGAAACCTCCCATGGATGAAATAGAAATGGTCACCGTCTTCCTTCAGGCCCAGGAAGCAGATTACTTCCAAAACATGATGTCGGCCATGGGCAAGCCTTTTGCAGAGGCAATTAAAATTGGGGAAATGCTAGAAAATGGTTTGAAAACGGGCAGGATTTTGAGTCAGTCGGCCATCAGAGCAACCTCCCAAGCCATCCAAGGCGGGTCTGGAGGAATGGCCAAAGGTAAAAAGAAAGAGGAAACAGTTATGACAACATCAGGGGCAAGAAGATATCGGGCTCCTAGACCTGTGTTTTCCGAAAGAACCCCTCAACACTACTACCCTCATCCTGATATGGCTTATGCTCCCCCACCTTATGCGGTCATGAATGCACAATCCTTTGCCCGACCGCAGCCACAGGTCTACAGAAATCAACCCCCGTTTCCAAGAAATCAACCTCCTCACCAAAATCACTATAATCCTCGACCTCCGCAAAATAACTTCCATCCTCGGGAACCACCCAAAAGACCAAACTTTACACCAATCGGTGAACCCTACTCCAGTCTGTTCCCGAAGCTTGTTCAAATGAATCTGCTGCAACCCATACCTCTAAACGGGCAAAACCCGAAATCACCATCCTATCAGCGGGGCGTCCGATGTGCTTATCACTCAGGAGCTGAGGGGCATGGTACAGACAACTGTTGGACCTTGAAAAAAGCTGTGGAAGACTTGATAGAACAGGGAAAGATAGTGCTGAGAGACGAGGACGTCCCAAATGTGACCAACAATCCGTTGCCCACTCACAACAACGGGCCGGTAATCGGGATGATTTGTGAAGACAGGAAGTTTGATCCAGCCTTAAAAGTTATAATTGCTATCGCCGATGTAGAAAAGAAGCCAAAGGCAGCCTCGAAGCAAGAAAAAGGGGAAAAGAGGAATAAAATCGTCAAGACTGAACCTGAAAAGAAGGCTGAAATAAAAGCAGAGACGGTGCATCCTAAAAATGGAATTCTCTATGTTCCGCGAGGCCGCCGAGAAAAGCCACTGGTTGTGAACGCTCTAAAGAAAATTGAAGTGAAAAAGGGAACACAGATGTATGTACCGAAAGGAGTTTATGTGATACGGGGGACAATTAAACCGCCTCGGCTGAATGAGCCAGTGGTTATTGGACGCGTACCACAGAAGCTGATGACGGATCCTGCCGCGGTGCCATGGAATTACTAGCAGACAGTCGTTACATACAAAGGAAAAGAAATATCGGGAGAGCTTCCAGGAAATACCTCTGTCGAGAAATATTCAAATATACAGGAGGTAAACAATGCCACGTGAAAGCGCTTTCCTTCCAAGAAGCCTGTGAGTACTAAGGAAGCGAAAGCTTTCTTCCAAAAAATGAAGATGCCTGATTACGAAGTAGTCGATCAATTGAGAATATATCCTGAACAAGTGTCGTTGCTGTCGCTAGTGACGAAGTCCCCTGAGCATCAGAAGATCTTAATGAAAACTCTGAATGAGGCGTATGTGCCAGTTGAAATTTCAGTCGAACAGCTTGAAAGAATGGTAGAAAGGTTCTTCGCCGTCAATCAAATCTCATTTAGCAAAAACGACTTGCCTCCCGAAGGAGCGGCTCACAACAAAGCCTTACACCTGACTGTCAAGTGTGAGGGCTACTATGTAAAGCGAGTCATGGTGGATGGAGGCTCGGGTGTTGACATTTGCCCACTCTTCACACTGCAGAGAATGGAAATCGGGACCGGAAGGATTCGTCCCAATAACGTCTGTGTGAGAGCCTTTGATGGCATTAAAAGGGACACCATTGGAGAAATTGACCTAATCTTGACCATTGGCCCGGTGGACTTCGAGGTGACTTTCCAAGTGCTAGACATGGACACGTCCTACAATTTTCTTCTGGGAAGGCCTTGGATCCATGCTGCAGGAGCGGTGCCCTCTACCCTCCATCAAATGGTGAAATTTGAACACGAGGATCAGGAGATTGTGGTTCATGAAGAGGATAAACAGTCAATCTATCGGGACCCATCTGTCCCATGCCTAGAAGCGAGGGAAGGCAGTGAACACATAGTTTACCAAGCATTCGAAATTGTGGTGGCGGACCAGCATGAAGAAGGAAATCCTTGTCCCCAACCCTTCCTATCCAATGCCTCGATTATGGTGGCCAAAGAAATGATCAGACATGGTTTCAAGCCAGGGAAGGGACTTGGAAAAGCTCTGCAAGGCATATCCGAACCAGTGACCCTGCCAACAACTGAAAAATTCTTCGGGATAGGTTTTCACCCCACCCCAGATGATGTAGAGTGGGCGGCTGAGAGAAAGAAAGAGGGATGGGTCTTGCCACAGCCACTGCCATATCTGTACGAGACCTTTGTTAAGCCAAAATACAATAAAGAAGAAGAGGATGAGGCCTTCACGGCCGAAGAGATTGAAGAGATATGTGGGGCAATGAGAAAGATGTTATACGAAACCCACATGGTTCAGCCGGGAGAGGGCTCCAGCACCGGTGAGGTGCTGTATATGGGACCAAACGCCAAGCTGCAGAATTGGAAGGCTACGCCATTCCCAATCAGGCGGGAGTCGTGGTAGACCTGTCCTGCCACTTTTTTTGCATCCCGAGTTATTCCGGGGTGTAACTCGGATGTTTTCTTTAGTTTTCTGTCTTTTAAATTTCCCAATGTAAACCCTGTTATCTTCCCAATTCCAAGAAATGAAATCAATATTTCATCGTCCATTTTTCTCTTTCTGATTTTCTTTATTTTTCTCTTTTTTTCTTCTTTTCAGTTATAATAATGCGGTTTTAAATAATATGACATGCTTGCGGACTTCATGCCCAGACTCAAACACGCTATCTAACTGTGAAATAATGAACCAAGAACCGGAATATGACGAAGAAGAGGCTTTTAGGGAAATAAATCGAGAACTAGAACAATTTGAGAACAAACCTAAGCCAAATCTGAATGACACTGAACCGGTTAATTTGGGAACAGCCGAAGAAATCAGAGAAACCAAAATAAGCATTCACACAGATGAGAAAACTCGAGATGCAATAATCCAACTCCTGTTTGAGTATAAAGATGTGTTTGCTTGGTCATATGATGACATGCCAGGACTGAGCGTTGATCTAGTGGTGCATAAATTGCCAATTTACCCCGATTGTCCTCCGGTCCAACAAAAGCAGAGAAAGTTTAAAACTAACATCAGTGATAAGATCAAAGAAGAAATCACGAAACACCTGAAAGCAGGGGTAATCGGAGTGGTCCGGTGTACTACATGGTTGGCCAATGTAGTCCCAGTTCCAAAGAAAGATGGAAAAACCCGGGTGTGTGTGGATTACAGAGACTTAAACAAGGCAAGTCCCAAAGACAATTTCCCTTTGCCCAACATCCACATCCTTGTTGATAACTACGCCAAGCATGAGATACAGTTCTTCGTGGATTGTTACGCAGGATATCACCAGGTGTTGATGGATGAAGAAGATGCTGAAAAGACAGCTTTCACCACACCTTGGGGTACATACTGTTACAGAGTCATGTCGTTCGGTCTGAAGAATGCTGGGGCAACCTACATGAGGGCCATGACCACTATTTTCCATGATATGATGCATCAGGAGATAGAAGTATATGTTGATGACGTAATCATCAAGTTCCGAACTCAAGATGATCACGTTCGAGACTTGAGAAAATTCTTCGAGCGGTTGCGCAAGTATGATCTGAAGCTGAACCCAGCCAAGTGTGCGTTTGGAGTCCCATCCGGCAAACTTTTGGGCTTCATAGTTAGCAGGAGAGGTATCGAGTTAGATCCAACAAAGATAAAGTCTATCCGGGATTTGCCTCCTCCGAGAACCAAGAAAGATGTGATGAGCCTGTTGGGCAGACTAAACTATATCAGCCGGTTCATTGCTCAATTGACTCCCACATGTGAGCCCATATTCAGGTTATTGAAGAAAGATGTCGCAGTCAAGTGGACGGATGAGTGTCAAGAAGCCTTCGACAAGATCAAAGAATACCTGTCAAATCCCCCAGTCTTGGTCCCACCGGAGCCAGGGAGACCTGTTTTCTTATATCTGACGGTCTTGGAGAATTCTTTTGGCTGTGTCCTCGGGCAACATGATGTAACTGGGAAGAAAGAACAAGCAATTTACTACTTGAGCAAGAAGTTCACCAGTTATGAAGTTAAATATACCCTGTTGGAAAGGACCTGCTGTGCTTTGACCTGGGTTGCTCAAAAGCTAAGACATTATCTTCAAGCTCACACCACCTACCTCATAACTAGGTTGGATACTTTGAAATACATATTCCAGAAACCGATGCCCACAGGGAGATTAGCGAAATGGCAAATTCTGCTCACTGAATTTGACATAGTCTATGTCACTCGCACGGCAATGAAAGCCCAGGCATTGGCGGACCATTTGGCTGAGAATCCGGTTGACGAGGAATACCAACCGTTGAGCACGTACTTCCCAGATGAAGAGGCAAATTCAATAGAAGTAATCTCCGAAGATACCAATGCTTGGAAAATGTTCTTCGATGGGGCGGTAAACGCCAAAGGTGTAGGAATTGGGGCAATCCTGATCTCACCCACCGGTCAGCACTACTCGGCCACCGCTAGGCTCCGATTTTTCTGCACAAACAATACCACTGAGTATGAAGCCTGCATCTTGGGTATGAATATGGCAATTGACCAAGACGTTGAAGAGTTATTGATTATGGGGGATTCAGATTTGATTATCCGGCAAGCCCAAGGAGAATGGGAAACCCGAGATGTTAAGCTTATTCCCTATCGCAAACATGTGGAGGATCTTGGCAAGCGATTCAAATCAATAGAGTTCAGGTACATCCCTCGGTGTCACAATGAATTAGCTGATGCACTCACCACTCTGGCCTCGATGCTGCCTTACCCAGGCAATGCCCACATTGATCCCTTGGTGATCCAAATCAAAGAAAGGCATGGTTACTGTAATACGGTTGAGGCAGAACCAATCACCCAGCCATGGTACCATGACATCAAAAGGTTTCTGAAAACGCAAGAATACCCCGAGCAAGCTACTGGAGATCAAAAGAGAACCATTAGTCGGCATGCAAGTGGTTTCTTCTTAAGTGGTGATGTCTTGTACAAAAGGACCCCGGATCTCAACTTGTTAAGATGTGTTGACGCCGAGGAAGTTGGAAGAATTATGCATGAAGTGCACGCAGGAGTGTGCGGACCTCATATGAATGGGTATGTTTTGGCAAAGAAAATCCTTCAGGCAGGATATTATTGGATAACTATGGAGAAGGACTGCTTCAGCTTTGTCCGAAAGTGCCATCAGTGTCAGGTGCACGGTGATTTGATTCATGCACCTCCAACAGAACTGCATCCTATGTCAGCACCTTGGCCGTTCGTTGCTTGGGGCATGGACGTCATTGGGGCGATCGAGCCAAAAGCTTCAAATGGACATAGGTTCATATTGGTTGCTATTGACTACTTCGCGAAGTGGGTGGAAGCCATCACCCTCAAGTCAGTCACCAAAAATGCTGTGGTAGACTTCGTGCACTCTAATCTTATTTGCCGTTTTGGCATTCCTGCAACTATCATCACAGATAATGCTGCCAACTTGAATAGCCGTTTGATGGGAGAAGTATGCGAACAATTCAAGATAACGCATAGAAACTCCACTCGCTACCGGCCCAAAGCCAATGGTGCCGTTGAAGCAGCAAACAAGAACATCAAAAAGATTTTGAGAAAGATGATTCAGAGCTCCAGACAGTGGCATGAAAAGTTGCCTTTTGCATTACTGGGATATCGCACCACAGTGCGCACATCGGTAGGAGCTACCCCATACCTTTTGGTCTATGGAACCGATGCTGTTATACCCGCAGAGGTAGAAATCCCTTCTCTCCGGATCATCGTTGAAGCGGAAATTAAGGATAGTGAATGGGTCAAGACTCGTTTGGAACAGTTGTCTTTAATTGATGAAAAGCGGATGGCCGCGGTTTGTCACGGGCAGTTGTACCAACAAAGAATGGCCCGCGCTTATAACAAGAAAGTACGACCCAGGAATTTTGAAGTGGGACAACTCGTGTGAAGACGCATTCTCCCTCATCACCAGGAAGCCAAAGGAAAATTTGCTCCTAATTGGAAAGGTCCATACATCATCAGAAAGATATTGCCGAAAGAAGCATTGTATCTAGGAGACATCGAAGGCAATGATCCCGAAGCAGCTGTAAATGCGGATGCAGTAAAAAGGTACTATGTCTAGACCTTCTACAATGATGACTTTGCGCAGTTGAGATGACGAAGGCTTTCCTTCCCGCTATCCAAACATTATCAACCCTTCGCAAACCCAGTTGAGCCGGTTACTCTTCTTTGGCTACCCTCTTTGGAACCCGAAAGTATTATTGAAAAAAAAAAAGACAAAGGAAAAAAAAGAAAGAAAAAAAAAGAAGAAAAGAAAAGAAAAAAAATATGAAAAGAAAAAAGAAAAAAAAGAAAAGAAAATATGATGAAAAGAAAAAGGAAAAGAAAAGAAAAAACAAAAACAAAAACAAACAAAAACAAAAACAAAAACAACCAAAAACAAATGTTTCTCTGAACTACGTCTGACTTGATTCCGAAAGGATACGTAGGCAGCCTCTCTCTGGGGTTCAGTCACACCAAAATAAAAATCCCAATTCCCCAAAAAAATGAAACTGGGGCAGATGATATAATGGTTCGACCGTAAGTCCACCAAAATGGTTCCAAAGTTGTACTTCCGTCCAAAATTTTTTTTACCCGAAACCTTGTCCAAGTCCTTCTAATCAATTGGCAAAGGCATGGGAATTGAAAACAACACTGTTGGAATCTGATATAGTCCAAATTGAGAGAAATAAAATGAGAGAGTCATATCGGTGAAAACCTTCGGGCACCATAAGGCGACGGTGAGTAGAGAATTTGAAAATGAGAGAGTCTGTTTGGTGAAAACTCGTAAAGAGCACTTTCGGGTGACGGTGAGAAGAGAAATGAGAGAGGCCGATTAGCGAAAACCCGCAAAGGGCGTTGTTGGCCGAAAAGAAGACACCTCACCACTAAAAGAGTCCTGGCAAGTTCCCCGATTTTGAAATACGGATCAATGGGTTCAAGCGAAAGCTGGAAAGTTTGTGTGGGTCAGGCATCCAGTCCAAGAAGCATGTCATGTCCATTTGAAGTCAGCATGCACCCCTAGATAAGTCCTTCTTTTCCCCCTAAAGGGACGCCTCTCTTTGAACTCATATGCTTGCCTTTTGTATACTTCTTCTTTGAATCCCTTTCGGTTTAACTCTGATTCCGAGACTATTACAAAGAAAAGGTGGCAGGACTGGTTTTATAGGGTTTCGCCTGGCAAAAGCCAAATACCCAGCCTCAGCGGGTGCATCAGGCCAATCCCGACTTGCCATAGTGGTTGATGCTTTCAAAGCAAAGACATTGGAAAGGAAAGAAAGTCAAAGACAAAGGTCCTAAGAGCAGAATAAAGTGAAAAGGCCAGAGCCCACATGGGCGAGTCATCATGAAATCCTAAAAGTTGAGTCCTGTCAGTTTGAAAAGAGGTTCCCCCTCAAGACCAGCAAGCAGCAAAGTTCTCAACGGACATTGGGCCGGGATCAAGCAATTGAGATGATCAAGGCCACAAAACCAACCACCGTTTCAAACTAACAATTGTTCTTTGTTTGAAAATTGAAACAGGTGCAATCCAGGCAACCGCGCAAAAGCAGGTGCAGCCAAAAGAAAAGAAACGCGCAAGTGCTGAAACAACTTTGCAGCAAATAATCAATGCCAAAAGCGAAGTTTCCTCCATGTTCTTTCCTGCATCTTATCAGAAATGAAAAAAAAAGAGATAACCAAAGAATCCCAAAAAAGGATAGTGTAGACATCCCAATATCAACCTGTTACTTGGTTTAGCCAACATTAGGGCTCCAACCCCTGAGTTGAGCGTTTTTCCTTTTAGCCAACATTAGGGCTCCAACCCCTGAGTTGAGCGTTTTCCTTTTAGCCAACATTAGGGCTCCAACCCCTGAGTTGAGCGTTTTCCTTTTAGCCAACATTAGGGCTCCAACCCCTGAGTTGAGCGTTTTCCCTTTTAGCCAACATTAGGGCTCCAACCCCTGAGTTGAGCGTTTTCCCTTTAGCCAACATTAGGGCTCCAACCCCTGAGTAGTGCGTTTTTCCTTTTAGCCAACATTAGGGCTCCAACCCCTGAGTTGAGCGTTTTCCCTTTAGCCAACATTAGGGCTCCAACCCCTGAGTTGAGCGTTTTCCCTTTAGCCAACATTAGGGCTCCAACCCCTGAGTTGAGTGTTTTTCCCTTAGCCAACATTAGGGCTCCAACCCCTGAGTTGAGCGTTTTTCCTTTTAGCCAACATTAGGGCTCCAACCCCTGAGCTGAGCGTTTTTTCCTTTAGCCTTTTTTTTTCTTTTAATCCCGGCATAACCCGTGGACCTCCTGGCATAACCCAAGGAGCCTTTTTCTTTCAATCCCGGCATAATCCGTGAATCTCCCTGGCATAACCCAAGGAGCTTTTTCTTTCCAAATCCCGGCATAACCCGAGGATCTCCCTGGCATAACCCAAGGATCTTGTTCTTTCCAAATCCCGGCATAACCCGAGGATCTCCCTGGCATAACCCAAGGAGCTTTTTTCTTTCCGTCCCGGCATACCCGAGGCCCCTTTTTCTTTTCTGGCATAACCCGGTCATTTCCCAGTATAACCTGGATTCATTCATAAGGATACACAATCCTGATTTGATCGCTTAGATATGTGTCACAACTAACTCACGAAATTTTCCTAGTGAAAACTGGGGCAGCAAATTTTGTTCGTTTGTTTGTTTTGGTATCTTAAGCAGGTGGACCTCAAGACATAGGGTGTGAGATGACCGATGGAATGAGTCTCAATCCAGAATAAAGAAAAAAAAAAGAACAAAAAGAAATGAACTCAAGTGTGAAGCAAACAAGGGTGCGGATTGCTCAAAATCTGATTGAAGTCACAAGCTCCGCTGATCCCGTTCTGACCCAACGCTGCAGAAAGAGACAAACACCTACAACTTACGAGCATCAAGACTCAGATCAGGGTCTACAGCAAAATCAGCTAAGACTCAAGATCAAGCTTCAAGAGAATTATAGATAGGAATCTTGTAACTCATAGTTGATAGGCATAGCTAGCTTAGCTTTGATTTTCCTTTTTGGTGTAATAAGGAGGTCAGCAAGCAGTAGCAGCAGCAACAGCAGTGAAAGCACAGCTCCTGGTAGTCCCAGCTACCAAATTTTCCAGAACTACACTGACCTGATTCCTTTATAGCCAAGGATATGTAGGCAACCTTTGAAGCAGGGTTCGGTCAGACGGTTTTCAAAATGCTTCTCATGGAGTGCCGAGCAGGCAAAAATCTCTCATAGTTGCTCATTTATCTTTGCGCGAAAACTCTTCGTGTCTCCGAGCAAAGAGGGGCAGCTGTGAGCACGTGATTTTTGCCTCGCTCAAATATTCCTATAGAATTCATCAGAATTAGGATTTTTCTTTTATTATTCGAATTTTAAGGAATTAATTGCGTGATTTTGTGTTTGTTTGCATTTTGTGTACATTTTTAGTTGATATAATTCATAAAAATTACAAAAAATATAGTACCTTTGCATTTAGGACTCAATTTTATATTTTTAGTTTTATTAGTTAATTGACATTGCACAATAAGAGAAAATCACAAAAATAGTCCTTGTCCATCTTTACATGGTTCTCTTTTTAAATTAGGATTTAGCTAATTTTAGATAAAATAATTAGTTTAGTTGTAGAATTAAATCAGGTCTTTATTTTTAATTTTTGTATTAAACAAAAATTTAAAAAAAGAAAGGAAGAAGAAAAGAAAGGAATTAATTGAAAAACAAATAAAAAGAGATGCAAAATAAGGCTGGCCTGATATTGGGCCAGTGCTAAATAGCAGCCCAAATTGGACCAAAACCCCTCCCCAAATCCGGTCCCCAGTCCAAGCCCAAATCCCCATTCACCCGGTCCAGACCCCCCATATACCAAACGACGCCGTTTTGGTCTAATTAAATCTGGGCCGTCTATCATCTTTAATCCAACGGCTCCTAATTGATCTCGATTTTAAATAAAAGTGTCTGAAATTTGAAGAAACACTAGAGACAACACCCTCCTTCCTCGTACCCCCGCTTCCTTTGCCGGCTCCGCCCTAACTCCGCCGCCGGAAATCGCCTCACGGCGGCGGCTGGCCTTCAAACTCGTCCAAATTTTCACCATAGATTCCTCCCTCTCTCCTCTGTCCATATCCGGTGCCCATTTCCTTCAAACATCACTGGAACGCTTCGAATAGGCCAAACCCTAGGTGCCGCCACCACCGTGCACGGTGGCGCCGCCACCCATACCATACCAAATTTGTACTCCACAACCCCCAGGCCACTCTAAGCCCCATTCTCATATTTATTGCACAAGAATCCCAACCGAAGTCCTTCAATTTTACATCTAGGGTTCGAATTTTCTGGGCCAAGGCCAAATTCATTCACAATAGCATCCTTTGCGTATCACTTGTCCATACAGGAGCATTTGAGTCTAATAGTGAGTTTCCCCCTATTCTTCTCTTGTTTTTGTTTCTTTCTTTTTCTGCTCTTCTCCTTTTGCTTCCTGTGATTTGATCTTGCTTTGGTAATTATTGATAATTAGTTTAGTCGTTGTTTGAATGCATTTGATATAGTATTAATTCAGTAAGCTTTTTCGTTTATTTCTGTTTTGTTTCTTAGTTTTGGGTTCCGTATGTGTTTCATTCTGTTCCAATAATTGTTTTGTAGTTTAATTTTGTTTCATTTTCTTTAATCCTGGGTTGGTAGTTTAGATTTTAGTTTAATTTTTGGTTCGAATCTGTCTTTATCTGTCTTTGATTCATTAATCGATCCTGTTTGAAGCCTTGTTTGAATTTCAATCCCTTATGATTGTTGCTAGCTAGTGTTAATTAGTTTAAGTCAGTTTAATTAGTAATTGTCATTAATAATTCCATAGTTTGGTGTTTAGTTTCAAATAATCCTAGGCTTAGTTTAGTTAACCCTAGTTAAATAAATTATTTGGTTATAGCTGTACTAGGCTAGTAATTTCAGGGGTATTTAGGGGGTATTTTGGGTACCTAAAATTGGTTAGAATGCTGTAGGTTAAACTAGAACACACTAGACTCTTCTAGAAGAGGGTCTTAGTGTAAGTTTCAGCAGTCTTAATGCAGTAACTTGGGCAACAAGCCAAAAATTTAGGGATTAATGTATAAAAACTGAAATAAAAAGGGGGGAAAATGAGTGAATGAATTCTAGAAGCTTCCTCTCCTTTCCTGCCTATAAAAGGCAGTCCCCATGCCTTCTTTCACAAGTTTTGAAATCTGAAAAATCCCCACAAGTTTTAGAAGTTATAGAAGTTGAGAAATCTGAAAAGCTTTGTGAGAGGGAAAAAATCAGAGAAGTTTTAGAAAGTTTTCAGATCTGGAAAAATTAAAAATTCAAAAATCTGAGAAGCCTAGTGAGATCAAAGATTCAAAAAAATCCAAAAAAATTAGACTTAGAAATACTGAAAAGTTCTGAAACTTCAGGCAACCAAAAAACTCCAAAAAATACTATTCCATTTAAGTTTCTTAGGATAATTTTGAGTTCCAGCTGTTAGATCCAATTTCCAGCTTCTATAAGATTGAAAAATGGTTTGCATTATCCTGCATATTCAGTAGTTGAGGTTCCAGAAGCTCCTAGGTTGATTTCTAAGTTTCAATTTGGTCTATTCAAGTTGATCTGAGTTTGTTTGCTGGTATCTGTCCATCTGAAATCAATTCCTGGGCATTTGATATTATTTGCTGGGTTTTTGGATTTGAGCTCATTGTTGCTGATTACTGCCAGTTGCCGCTGACTTCTCCTTCTTCTTATTATTATTCGAATTCCAGGTATTCTTCAGCTCCAAATGACTTATGAAATTTGAGCTCAATGTATGATCAAATTGGAAGAAGTAATGAAGTGCAAGCTGCTTTTATTTTCAGTATTTTACCCTAGTTAAATGCATTTCACCCCCTGTATTCATTTGAACATTATATTATGTGTATTAACAGGACTGTTTGGACTGCTTTTAACCGAACTGCTTGATTTTATAGAATTATATGGGTATCCTGTTGAATAGTTTTAGATTTAATTAGTGTTAGTCTTATTATCATGCTTGGAACTTGAGCTTAGAATATGATTTGGTTTAATCATGTTAGTTTTAGTCCTGTTAGAATATATTAACATAAGATTCGAATCTGAAAGTGGACTGGTTGTTTCAATTTGCTTAACGCGTTATTTGTTAGAAATCAGAAATAAATAGTAGTAGTTACTTCTAATGTCTAGTCCATGATTGAGTTGTTTAAGGGAGTATTGATCGACATTAAAGGTTGTTGAATTCCCTGATTTAGTGTATTAGCTCATCAGAAATGCAAACAAATTGAAACGTGTATGAGATTTGAATTTCAAACAATTAAAGAGTTGTCAATTCCAGTTATGATTAAAATCAGTTTTTGAACTCATTATCAGATTGAGTAAAACAAATAAAGCCCAGTTGTATAAAAGGCCAGTCATCTAATAAACTATGAGACCATGAGGTCTCAATTCAAGGGTCCTAGTTCTATCATACTTTCCATTTGGGCCCGCACAGAGGCCCATGATTGGGTAGCACTTACAAAATCTGACCGAATATGCTTCATACTTGGGCTAGTTTTTAAGGCCCAATATGCTAAGGGTTCGAAATTTTTTTTTTAAGTTATTGGTTCAATTCTATAGTGCAAGCTTGGGCCTCCCAAGATAAGTAGCGGATTTGAATTAAGAGAGTCTTCAATAATGGAGATTCTTTTGTTTGCATCCGGACTTGATCTTGAGGCCCGAATTTTTTCGAATATTTTAGATAATGATTAATTCATAATGTTAATTAATTAGGCCTTTAGAGACAATCTTTAATAGAAAATAATAGTCCCTCTTAGGTTGGCCTTTAAAATAAAACGAGGCACGCCGCGCCAAACAAAATTCACAAATTGCGTGGCCCTCTTTAATTACTTTTATAAAACATTTAGAAATCGGGTAAGCCATTTAGCAAATTTCCGTGGCTTCCGCAAAAATATCAACACGCTAGTTACTTTAGGCGCGTCTTTTAATAAATCTACCTTCTTAAACTCGGGTGTGCATTTCATTTGACCCAAATCCAAATCCCATAAGGTTGAATAAGAATGTGTCGAGGATCCGGGTGCATTTCATGTGACGTGATCCAAAAACACGTTTTTAAACGACATTCACTTTCTTAAAAATTAATTAAAAGCGGTAAATAATTTCAAAATTGCATTATAGGATGACATGTATTAAAATCAGATTTTTAGCCAATTATAATAGTTTAAGCGACCGTGCTAGAACCACGGGATCCGGGGGTGCCTAACACCTTCCCTCGGGTCAACAGAATTCCTTATTCAGAATTTCTGGTTCGCAGACTCCATTCGGGAAGTCAAAATTTTCCTCGATTTGGGATTCAAGATAAACCGGTGACTTGGGACACCAAAAGCCAAACCTATCCCAAGTGGCGACTCTAAAAATTAAATAAATAATCCCATTTCGAATAATGTCACTTTAAATGGAAAAACTCCCTTATACATTATCCTTCGGGGTAGGTGTGTAAAAAAGGAGGTGTGACAGTTATAAGATGTCTTAGATGTATTTAAGCTACTGTATTCATAAATACAGTAGCAAAAATAGGCGTGAATCAGGGAAGTCCAGCTAATCAGTTGCTATATTCGAGTGTATTCGACTGTATTCATGGCGTGAAACATGGGATTACTGCTGGACAGATTATTGTATTTGACTGTATTCACGGCGTGAAATAGGGGTTTACACTGTGTTAAACGGAAAGTGAATCAATTAACATAATAGACTCCTAATATAACTCAACAAACTCAATTATAACACATAAATTTTGTAGTTCCAGTTATTAAAAAGATTCTCACCGAAAAATACCCCAAAAACATAGCAATCTTCAGAGAAATTATATAATACATCTGAATACATAAATTTTATATATATATATATATATATACACAGAATACATAAATTTTATATATATATATATATATATATATATATATATATAAATAAATTAAATAAACATATGAATACATTCATGGAATATAGCGAGACAGTGAATACAATGAAATACATAGAATACAGCGGGATACATTGAAATACAAATGAAAAAAAAGACAGTGAACACAATGAAATACATGTTGAGCGTTTTTGCTTTTAGCTAATATTAGGTNAATGAATACAGTGAAATACATGAAAATACAGCGTGATACGTTGCAAATACATTAAAATATATTAACAAAAAATCAAGTTGCTCAGCCCCAAACTCCATCGTCTTTGTTCAAGAACAAACCCTAATTTCTGGCGAATCCGCCGTCGAGCAAAAACCCTGAACATGTATTTGTATTGCAGGAGAACTATATTGTTGTTGTCTACCTAAAACTCCTTCATCGACATATAGTCCCTCCAGATGAAAGACCTGTGAAGCACAGAGGGATTGACCAAATTTTGGGTTGCACAAAATTGAGGGAAAAAGTCAGAGAAGTCTTTGTGGTATACCAGGCAAAATCACCGTTTGTGACTAATGGTAGGTGATGTGGGTGAGAGGAATTTTGAGATTGAGCATCGTGTTTTCAGGAAATGGGGGAATAGAATGACATGTATCAAAGTAGAGGAATTATGACTTCAGTTTCTCTGCTATGATCAAAGCTCTTATTGTTGACATTAATATTAATATTTTTAAAGTATATCATATAGTTGTACATGTGAAAAAATATATATGCAACAACAAGTAAAGTTCTACGCAAGGAATTATTGAACCTATACTTTGTTTATTGTCATGAAAAAACATAACGTCCTTGATATTTTCTTGATGAATTTAAAAGGGTATTTTTTTCATTTTTCTGGAAGCAAAATTTGAATTCCAGGGAAACACAAGTTAGAAAGCATTTTAGAATCATTATTTCTGCATGTATGATATTGTAAAAATTTGTGCGTATCATTCTTGTACTGTTACATAAGTCATTTTGTGAAAACTATTGTCTTTGGATATCTATTCACATTGGCCCAGCCTTTATTTTCTCTTTTTTGCATAACATTTGGAAATCTAATCCTCAATTTTGATTACTATTTTCTAATCATTTTCATAGTTACCAGAATAGATAATTGTTCTTCAAAGAAGTAAATTTAACACCGCCAAGAAAAAATATACGTTGAAAAGTGATTGACGAAAGTAAAAAGAATAAAACTGGAGATGAAGGAAGAAAGTGCAATTGTCATGCTTTAGCAGATGAAACAGTGAATACGTTGCAAAATAAGCGTCTCTTACCTTTATTTGGGGCGGTTGAATACCCATTTAATATGAGATCAAGATTAAACTTTTATAGCCTGCAACTTTAATTCTTTCGCCCACTAACGAAAGTTCAAATTAGACAAAGATAATTGGAGGATTTAATACGCCACTACAGCATGCATGTAGTTACAATACTCAATTTGCAATTGATTAGGAATAAGGTGATAACCAAACCGATAGGCAAACAATCGGGGCCTCGAGCTTGTCAATTCGGGGGTCTCGAGGTCGATCCCGGAGTTCGACTGTGAGCTATCGAAGGTGGTCGAAGTACGACTAACAGTTATCATAAAATCAACGAAGGCTCTTTATGGCCAATGATAAGCAATAAATGATGAACAATAATGAAGATAATAAATGGAAGCAATAATATCAAGAGAATATGCAAGAGAGCAGAGAGAATGTTCTTGTCTATTTAGTATGGAGCAACAGAAGCAACAGATCCTTACAATATGGCAAGGATTCCATTAATGTAGGAGGGGAATCCCAACGTAGTACAAAGTGCATTAATTACATAGATATGGAGATGGGACAGCTAAATGACGCCCTGATTTGGGTTCAGAGTATCCCACTAGACTTTGTCAGCCCTAGCCGTGTGCCTTGGGAACTCCCCATTTCTATCATAGCCGTGGTCAACATTGTCCCAAGGTCGAGCGTCGATGAGCCTCAAGGGAGGGAACTCGACTATAACTTTGTAGCCTCGAGCCCTCGAGATGATCTTCTGAGGTGCCTTGATGACGAGGAATTGGACCCTCCGTTGGGGCGATGTGACCTTTTATGTGGGCTGGCGACAATGGATCTTACGTGTTGGGTCGATGCGACCTTTTATAGGCTTTGGTTTTCCCTCTTTAAGGACCTTTTTGAAATAGTTTTTGCTTGACTCTTTGACGGTTCGATAAAAAACCTCGATTACGAGTCTTTATGTGGCGATGATCGAGCACCTCGGGAGGTTTGGCTTGGAGGTTGGAGTATCTCGAAGCCTGTGAGTTGGAGCTGACATGGTGGAAGCTCTTTTTGCCTATGTTGAGGGTAGCCTGTTTAACCGGTTCTTTTCGAAGTCGATTCGAAGTAATTGAAGGCCTGTGATTTTGCAGTGACGGTCGGGCGTCCCCGAGTGGCGTTAGTTTGGCTGGTACAACCTTATGAATGTAGTCATTTGTGCTTGGCCGGAGCTATTTTTGATCCCGAGTGAAGTAGTTTAAGCGTCTATATCGAGGGTATGCCTTTTATGGGTCTTACAAGTTTGATATACAGCCTAAACTTTGAGACCGGGTTTATGCCTTTAGCAAGGTGTTACAAAATTTTCATGTCTTTGAGGTCTTACAGTTTTTAGATACTTGGTACAAGTACGGTTCATGCCTTGCTTGAGGTCTTACAGATATTGCCACTTGGTACAATTGTGGTTCATGCCTTGCTTGAGGTCTTACAGATGCTATTGTTGCCTTTTGTAGGTCTTGCGAGACCCAGCCTGCCCGCTCGGGGTCTTATGGCTTCGGGTTTTTAATGGACGGTGGTTGGCGACAGCCCGAGTCATCGACGGTATCCTGGCTTGGGAGACGATACTTGTAAACTTGGTATTGCCTCATTGAGGGCTTACGATTTTAGAGATTTCGACCCTGAGGTCGTGCGATTTTTGAGATTTTGACGCCAGTCCCCGAGTGTTTGAGACATTTTTGGCCTTGGAGACGTTTCTTGATTTTCATGTTGCCTCGTTGAGGGCTTATGAGTTTGGAATCCTGACCCGGAGGTTGTTCAGGTGTTGAATTGTTGACGCCAGTCCCCGAGTGTCCGGGATGTTTTCGACGGAGGAGTCATTTTTACGAAAATGCTGAGTTTCTTTTGGTGTGTGAGATGTGTTGATAAAAGGTATTCTTCGATTACCTGGTACAAGTATACATATTTTCGCCGTTGGGGGTCCAGCTATACGGACACGGTTCGTTCGACTGTTTGGCCCGGTACATCATTTTCCTAACGGGACCCCATTTGGCGTTTCTTAGTTTTTCCGAGTGGATGGCCTTCCGGGGGGATGCCCCCAGTGTTCGAGGTTGATTGCAAAAGAAGCCTTGAATACTTGTTGATTCTTCCTTAGGTAGCATGTGGATGTTGCCTTGTTAAAAACCTTGCCGGTAAAACCCTTTTCGGGATAAAAACTTGGCCGAAGGAAAAGAGTGCAACGAATGCTTTAAAACCTTAAGGTCTTCGAGCTGGGTTAGCGTTTTGACTGCTTCGGTCGGGGGCCTGTACAAGGGTTAGCGTGAAATATAAAATGAAAAGGGAGAGGGTTATACCTTAGTGTGGGATGTGCCGGCGATGTTTCGAGGTTCGATATGTCCTAGTCGCTTGTGATGAGGATGCGGTACGGTCCTCTCCTTTGTTTAATCGGGCTTAACCGAAGATGTAGTTTGATTGCATTTTGGCTCCTTTACGGGTGGAGGTATTGGTGCCGGTGCCACATCATGCACCGCGAGCATTTCTCTTGCCGCATGCTGTTCCCTGTAGACGGTTTTGATCCTATCCTTTTTCGGGAATTTCATCATTTGGTGGAGGGTGGATGGTATTGCTCTCATGCAGTGTATCCACGGCCTCCCAAACAAGGCATTGTACCTCATGTCTCCTTCAATGACATGGAATTTGACATTTTGGGTTGTGCCGACCACATTGACTGGGAGGGTGATTTCTCCATTCGTTGTTTCACTCGCCATATTGAATCCGTTGAGGACTCGAGTGGGGGGCACGATTTGGTCAAGCAGTCCGAGCTGCTCTATTATCCTCGACCTGATAATGTTGGCCGAGCTACCTGGATCCACGAGTACACGTTTTATTTGAAATGTATTTACGAGGAAAGAGATTACCAGCGCGTCATTCTGAGGTTGAGACAAGGTCTCAGTGTCCTCTTCGCTGAATGTGAGAGCATCCTCGGGTATGTACTCTCGGGTTCGCTTTTCTCTGGTGATGGATATTTTGGTCCTTCCCATCACGGGTTCCTGTGGGGCATCGACGCCTCCCAAGATCATGTGGATGACATGTTGCGGCTCATTCATTTCGCTCTTCTTGGCCGCCTCTCTTTCTCGCAATTGATTTTGGCCCGATCGCTTAGGAATCCTAGAGATGACCTTTGTTGAGTAACCTGGCTACTTCTTCTCGAAGTTGGTGGCAATCCTCGATCCTGTGGCCATGTGTATTGTGAAATTCACACATTAAGTTATGATTCCTTTGCGAAGGATCAGATTGCATAGGCCTGGGCTACTTGGCATCTCTGATTTTGCTGATGGCGAAAACGATGTCTGACACATCGGCGTTGAAGTTGTATTCTGACAAGTGAGGTGCCTTCGTTAGCCCTGTATGCCTATCAAATCCGGCTCTATTGACGAGTCGCAGAGGATTCTATCCCCGATACATCCTTTGATCGTTGCAGGGTATATTGCGCCTCGGAGCATTTCTCCTGTCTTCGGTGTATGGTTGATATCTTTCTTTGTTTGGATTTGGCTCCTTCGCCGAAATCATGTTGGGATATATCGGTGAGGGGGCTCCTAGTTGGTCGTCCTCGACCCTGATCTTCGACTGGTATCGATTGTGGACGTCCGACCAGGTCACGGCGGGATATTCAACCAGATTCTGCTTCAGCTACTTCGAAGCCACCAAGCTTCGTTCATTCTGACCCTGAGTGAAGGCCTGCACTGCCCAGTCGCCGGAGACTGGCGGTAGTTCCAGTCGTTCCATTTGAAAGCGAGACACGAATTCTCGTAGCATATCGTTCTCTCTTTGCTTGATTATGAAGACGTCGGATTTCCTTGTTGCCACCTTGATGGCCCCGGCGTGCGCCTTTATGAAGGAATCTTCCAGCATGGCAAATGAGTCTATAGAGTTTAGGGCCAGGTTATGATACCACATCATTGCCCCTTTAAAAAGTGTTTCTCCGAACTTTTTGAGCAGGACGGACTCGATCTCGTCGTCCTTCAGGTCGTTGCCCTTTACTGCACAGGTGTAAGCGGTAACGTGCTCATTGGGGTCCGAGGTACCGTTATATTTCAGAAGGTCCGGCATTCTGAACTTCTTTGGAATGGGTTTCGGGGCCGCTTCCTGTGGGAACGACTTCTGTACGAACTTCATTGAGTCTACACCTTTCAAGATCGGGGGCGCTCCTGGAATTTAGTCGACCCTGGAGTTATAGGTCTCGACCTTTTTGTTGTTTGCCTCTATCTTCTTCTCAACCGATTCAATCCTCCTCGTGAGGTCCTCGAGCATCTTTACGATGGCGGGGTTGGCTGCCGACCCGTTGTTGCTCTATCTCTCCGGTACCTGCTCGGCTGGGGGAGCCGTCTCCGATGCAACAGTGCTGGGTATTTTCTGGTGGCTTTGCAGCTGAGCGATAGCCAGCTGTTGTGCCTGCAATATTTCGAAAATAACGTGAAGGCTAACCTCCCGTTCTTCTCTAGTCAGGGTTTTTTGAGCTTTTTGTTGGTCTCCTTGGTGCACACTCCTGTTGGTGTGGGAGCTTATATCGACTAGTAGGCTGTCACGCGAGACTTCATCCACTAGAATTGGTCTTGGTGCATTCTCAAGGCTTCGTGGTGGCACAACAACACCTGGAACAGCCACACCATTCTCTCCATGGTTCTCAAGATTGTTGTTTACTGAATCAGACATTTCGACCTGAAATCAAAGATCTTTGGACAAGAAAAACATGAAAGATAACTTGCGATATGTAACGAAACCGGCAAGAAAATAATCACTATTATTTTTAGCCCCACGGCGGGCGCCAAACTGTTTACCGTGAAAATGGTAATAACAATTAAATTTGATTATGGGACTCTAAAAATACGTGATCTATTTTTATGCTAGTAGTTAAGCAGTTGATGCTATGTGTGAGACTTAGGAACGAGATAAGAGTTAGGACTAAGGTAATAACCAAACCGATAGGCGAACAATCGGGGCCTCGAGCTTGTCGATTTGGGGGTCTCGAGGTCGATCCCGGAGCTCGACTGTGAGCTTTCGAAGGTGGTTGAAGTACGACTAACAGTTATAATAAAATCAACGAAGGCTCTTTATGGCCAATGATAAGTAATAAATGATGAACAATAATGAAGATAATAAATGGAAGCAATAATATCAAGAGAATATGCAAGAGAGCAGAGAGAATGTTCTTGTCTATTTAGTATGGAGCAACAGAAGCAACAGATCCTTACAATATGGCAAGGATTCCATTTATATAGGAGGGGAATCCCAACGTAGTACAAAGTGCATTAATTACATAGATATGGAGATAGGACAGCTAAATGACGCCTTGATTTGGGTTCAGAGTAGCCCACTAGACTTTGTCAGCCCTAACCATGTGCCTTGGGAACTCCCCATTTCTATCATAGCCGTGGTCAACATTGTCCCAAGGTCGAGCGTCGATGAGCCTCGAGGTAGGAAACTTGACTGTAACTTTGTAGCCTCGAGCCCTTGAGATGATCTTCTGAGGTGCCTTGATGACGAGGAATTGGACCCTCCGATGCCGTATACACTTTTCTTAACCTAGGACAACCACTCTTTGTTAGGAATATCAATTGAAGGAGGAGTTTCACACTAATTCGATCTCTTCATCTTTTTCCTTTTCTATCATAGGACAATTTTATTCTCTCATCTCAAAAAACAAACAAAAAAAAATTTATATTTAGTTATTCCCTTATGCTTTTTCCTTTTGCACCTACACAAATTTAACTTCTCATTAATAGTGGTATTAAATAACAAGTGTCCTACTAATTCTTTTTCCTTTTAATAATAACCTACGATAATCACTCTTTGTTCTGGATTCTAATTCCCACTTGTTCTCTTCTTCTTTTCCTTTTCTGTCATACAACAATTTTAATTTTTTTCAATAAAAACTTTATTTGTATTTACAATTTTATCCAACTAAAATAAATTTACTAAGGGTAAAAAATACGCCTTCCTACTTTTAATATAGTATGAATATAGATGTTTACGGCTGAACAAATCTTATCGATGCTTCTCTTCTTCTCCCCAGTCCATTGACCGCCTCTTCTAGATTTCTTATAAAGTCAAGATTCTAATATCCAAATCAAAGCTTAGGTTGGGGAAGTTGGAAGCTTTTCAAATATGAAATTTATGAAAAAATTGAGTTCAAGGTCAAATTTTTGACTTGAACATGAAGCTTAAATCTAGAGATTTGTTGGGTGTTTCTTGAAATTAGCTGACAATAGCTTAGGAAGTTTCAATTTGGATATTTGGTTCACCTGAGACTAGTTTGCGACTTTTTGAGAGCGAATCTGGTAAGGTGAAATTGGAAGAAGACGAACTTGGTTCTTAATTTGTAATAAACCTCTTCAAGATTGAAGCTTTGGTATGGTTTAGCTGAGATTTGGATCCTATTCTATTTTTAAGATTTTCTGTACGAATTTGAGGAAGACGTATATTGGTGAAGAAAATCGAACGAGTGTTGATTAATACTTCCCTCGGTCCATAATAATTGACCAATTTGCTTTTTTATTTTGGTCCAAAATAAGTGTCCATTTATATAATTAAGAAAAAATTCAATTTGCTTTTACAAAATTATCCTTATGTACATATCCTTAAAAAGTTTTCTTACTCCTCACATTAAATACTTAATTAAGGGTAGTTTAGTCATACTAGGTATTTTTGTATAGAATCTAGTATTTTCTTAATGGGCGTGCTAAAAGCAAATTGGTCACTTATTGTGGACCGGAGGGAGTATTAGTAAATTTGTTTGGGTGAAGCTCGTCCTAGATTTTAAGATCCATTTGGTGATATTTTAAACCAATTTTAAATGGAGTATTGGAGTTTCGTAAGCTGAAATTTGACGAAAAGAATGATGGTAGGCTAGAAACCCGTGTTTTAGCAGCATTTTGCACTCTAGTTACTGCACTTTGTTCGTGTGTGAGCTTAATTAATGATTATTTGAACTTATTACATGTTTTATGCCTTGTAGAAGATGATTTCAAATTATGAAGATATTTTGGAGTTAAATTAGAAAATTTGGACCTTTGATGTCGGAATAAAAGCCCAAGGAATTAAAATGCTATCGCGTTTAGGGGTCGAGGACCAAGTCCAGATATCAAAAAGTGAGAAACAAATCCACTTTGAGAAAATTACACTACAGCGCCGCAACTGAAGATTTCTGACAAAACTATGCTCTCTGAACTCATCCATTAGTGCGTCGCGCGGTGCGCCGTATGCAATTCCGCTGATTAATTTCTTCACTTTGGCTTGGAAATTGTAGGTTCGTTCGAACCCACTTCTACATAGTATAAATATACCAAAAACATAATTTTGAGAGGACCTTTGACCTACGAAGAATAAAAATGCATTGGAGACTCTAAGGCACAAGAATTCATTATTTTTCCACTAACTCAATAACCGAGTTTTGGATTGAATTCATATATATTTACTTAATTTTATCGGTGATGATTTCTCCTACTGTTATAGAGTAGTTTTCCCTTAAGGTTTTGACAGGCATGGTGTATTGACGATTGAGCAAGAATTCGATTCTTGATAATTGCTTGAATTTATTGATTGAGTTTTGAACTATATTGTGAAGTTGTTCATTATTTTGCTTAATCGAAAGAGGAGTTTTATATTGAATTTTTTTACATCTTATCCTCTAATTTAAATTCGTGATTCATCTAGGTAATCAAAAGAGCCTATTAAATTATTAGTTGAACTAGAAAATAGGAAAATATTTGTAAGAAGTTATCCTTTGGACTGAAGCCATCATTATATTCATAGCAGTTGTTCATAATGCTTCAGTTGGATTATTTTCGGAATTTAAAGTTTAATCAAAAGAGGAACCTTAACTTCAAGTGTAATCTAATTATCTGGTAAATTCGTGAGAATCAGTAGTATTTTAAAAGTGAACTAATTCAATTATTGGATCCCGAGTTAATTCTCTTACACATGTCTAGTCAATGGCCCTTGCTTCTCCCGCTGATATTTTGATGTTTCTCAATTCTTATTTTACATGATCATTTGATAATTGTTTTAATTTTAGTAGTTAATTATAGTTGATAAACATTCCAATCAAAGTGTTAATTATTCTGGATAACAGCTAACTAGAAATTATTCGAACATTGTTTAAATTCAATTAATGTGGAGACGATAATCAAACTATACTACTTTGACTAACGAATATTAATTTCGTATTGTGTTTTGTGCTTGTCAAATTTTGGTGTTGTTGCCGGGATTGACAATCAGGTACTAATTCAGGAACCAATTTTATTTTCTTGTATTCACGTTTTCTCACTAGTGTACAGGTAACAATCTTAATTTCTCTGGTGTATGACTCGATCTTCTTCAAAGTAAGTGATACCTTACGAAGCAGAGTTGGAGAAAGACCTATGACAACTGAGAAAAGAAAGAGGATTCACGTGAAATTTCTTGTGGTAATTTTCAACCCAAGAACACATGGCTAAAAAAGGCGATGATGGAGTTGATTTGGCTGCAAGAGAAGCAACTCAATTATAAGAAGCAGCCGCACGGGTAACTGATGAAGTAGCTTTCAGACCTACTGATCAAACAGTCGATGGGAAAGGAGGACAAAGATCAACTTGAACCGACCTCTGGTTGAAGATGCATTTGAAAATGTGGGTACTAGGTGTATGGGTCAAAATCAATTCAGAGAAATTCGACATACGAAGACAATTGTCATGAGTCACATGCGAATCGAATTGAGTTGTCTGGCCGAGGTCGAGCAGTGATCAATAAGGTCGAGGCCGATCAGTGATCAATAAGGCCGAGGTCGAGCATTGATTAATAAGGCCAAGGTCGAGCAGTGATCATCAACAAGGCCGAGGTCAAGCAATATAGATAGATGTAACAGCTAGTTTTTCTTTGGAATCTTCAAAGGGAATATTCTACTGGATATTCCCTCTAATTGTACTTTTTTAGGATTTTCTAGGGATATCCCTTATGAATAGGAAGAGAGGACTTCTATAAAAGGGGGGCAAACTCTCTATCTCTAAAAAAAATAAAAACACATCTCTCTAAAGAGAATAGAAGATCTGTTATCCCACACTCCCCATCAGATCCGATAAGGGTCCTAAGATTCTTGTATTTGTCTATCATTCATTGTTATCAAATGAAAGATGATCCGCCTCACTCAAGATTGGCTGAATCTTCCCAACCCTCACCAAGGCACCCCAACCCCTCTCTCCAAAAAAGATTTTTTTTTTCAAATTTTAGTTTTTCCGTTACCACCCACCCTACTACCCATCTACCCCACCCCACCCCACCCCCCTCCCACAAAAAATATTAATTTTTTTACCTTATTTTTTTTATTGCAATTTCAAATTTCTGTTTTTCGTTTTTCTGCACCACCCACCCCCCAACTGCGTCCCCTCCCCCCCACCCCGCACAAAAAAAATTTACTTTTTTTTTTGTAATTTCAAATTCTATTTTTTCATTTTCTGCCCCACCCCCACCCCCGGTCCCTGCCCCTCCCACCCTGAAAAAAATGTTTTTTAATATATTTTTCAGTTTTAGTTTTTTTATTTATTGGTTTAAATGGTTGAAAATTTTATTAGTTCCAAAGTTATGAGTTTAGAGGTTTATGTGTTTGGAAGTTTACGGGTTTAGAAATTATAAAGTTACGGGTTAGAAATTCCGTAGTTTCGAAAGTTTAGCGGTTTGAAAGTTTATGAAAAATGTTGGTTCGGAAGGTTGTTGGTTTGAAAGTTTATAGCTTCATGTTTATTATATCTAAATTATTTATGAATACTCTTGAGAAATCATATTTCTTAATTTGCGTACCAAACACCGGAAAATGAATAAGATTACTACTTGTTTTTCAACAAAATATTTTCCCCGGAAAACATTTTTCGTTATACCAAACACACCCTTAATGTATGGTCTTTTTCATACTATTATATCCGGCCATAATTACTACCAACATTTGTACTCAACTATATTTTTCTATTCATGTTATCCATTTCAGATCTAGAATTGATTATCCTTAACTAGGATATCTTCTTATTTAATTAGTTTAACAAAAGATCTCATACTTTTTGGTCAAACAATTTGGCGCCGTCAGTGGAGATTTTCTAGTTAAAATTTTATTTTTCTCTAGATCTAAAATTCAATTCTAGTTCCACTTTGTGTTCATTGTAGCGTCACCCTTTCATTACAAATGCAAACTTGAAAAACTGTAGGCAAAAGCTTTAAAGCATGCCTTTGTGATATCTGTGGCTTAACTTTCTCACTCTCCTTTGGTCCTTGTAGTGTTTCGTCCTTTCTGATAGGCATATTTTTTACCTACAATAAGTGTCATTAAGGAAGCAAATGTTAAAAACAGTATTATTAAAATTAACTCATCTCATAAGGATGTTTGTGGTATACTGTTTAGTGTCATGCAACACTATACCAAGCTCCTAAACTCAAGATTGGTTTTGTGTACCTAAGATTGGATTGGGTTTCAAACGCGTCGGGATCGGGACTAGGAATCGAACTCGAGGTCCCAGCAGGAGAAGTAATTTGCCAGTCCATAAGATGCCTAGATATGACTAACAACGAAGCCTAGGACGAGGCCATGATTGCAAGTCTAAAGCTAGCACTCGAATACAGAGCGCAACAAGTCGTCCTACGGTGCGACTTTGAGCTCGTTGTCAATCAAGTCATAGGGACTTTCCAAATCAAGGAATAAATACTACAAAAATACCATGCCGAGATCTGCAAGCCGTTACCCGAGTTCGATGAATGCCAGCTCGACCAAATCCCTCGGGCACAGAATATCAAAGTGGACGGCCTTGCCAAATTGGTAGCGGCCACTAAAAGCATAACCGGAGAAGGGAACGTGGTCACTCCCCTCCACTCGTCGACCGATCAAATCGAGGTAACGAACGATTTCATTTGGTTTTAACTGACTGTTTTTCTAAGTGGAATAGAAGCAAGAGCATTCTCCTAGATACGCGAACAAGGAAGGATCATCGTCAAAGAAAATCCAAAGATACCAAGAGACCATATAGATTGGGACTGGACTGCCAGCCCAGAAAACATGTAAATCTCTCCGATATATGTAGGCAAAGCATGAGTGCATGAAGCTCACCTGTATTTTTGCCAAAGCGATGCTGCATCGATTAAACAAGTTATATTCGACCCCACTCAAATTAACCAACATTCGACCCCGCTTGAATTAACCAACATTCAACCTCGCTCGAATTTACATTCGACCTCGCTCGAATCGAACATCCAACCTCGCTCGAATTTTCATTCGACCTCGCTCGAATTTACATTCGACCTCGCTCGAATTAAACATTCGACCTCGCTCGAATTAAATATTCGGCCTTGCTCGAATCAACATTCGATCTTGCTCGAATTCACATTCCACCTCGCTCGAACTCACATTCGACCTTGCTCTAAATCACATTCGAAGCTCGAATATACATTCAACCTCGCTCGAATCAACATTCGACCTTGCTCGAACTCACATTCGACGCTCGAATATACATTCAACCATGCTCGAATTTACATTCGACCTCACTCGAATTTACATTCGGCCTCGCTCGAATTAAACATTCGACATCGCTCGAATTAAAAATTTGACCTCGCTCGAATCGACATTCAACCTCGCTCAAATTAAACATTCGACCTTGCTCAAATCGACATTCTATCTCGCTCGAATTAAATATTCGACCTCGCTCGAATTTACATTCGACCTTGCTCGGATCGACATTCGACCTTGCTCGAATTAAATATTCGACCTCGCTCGAATATACATTCGACCTCGCTCCAATTCATATTCGATCTCGCTCAAATTTACATTCGACCTCGCTCGAATTAAACATTCGACCTTGCTCGACTCGAATTAAACATGCAAAGACAATTGTCATGAGTAACATGCGAATCGAATTGAGCTGTCTGGCCAAGGTCAAGCAGTGATCAATAAGGCCGAGGTCGAGCAGTGATCAATAAGGCGAAGGTCGAACATTGATTAATAAGGCCGAGGTCGAGCAGTGATCATCAACAAGGCCGAGGTCGAGCAGTATAGATAGATGTGACAGCTAGTTTTGCTTTGGAATCTTCAAAGGGAATATTTTACTGGATATTCCCTCTAATTGTACTTTTTTAGGATTATCTAAGGATATCCCTTATAAATAGGAAGAGAGGACTTCTCTAAAAGGGGGCAGACTCTCTGTCTCTAAAAAAAATAAAAACACATCTCTCTAAAGGGATCAGATGACCTATTATCCCACACTCCCCATCAGATTCGAAAAGGGTCCTAAGATTCTTGTATTTGTCTATCATTCATCGTTATCAATTGAAAGAGGATCCGCCTCACTCAAGATTGGTTGAATCTTCTCCTTTATTTACGTTTTATCGCCATTTAATATTATTTAATGTATGGTCTTTTTCATACTATTAGATCCGACCATAACTACTGCGAACATTTGTACTCAACTATATTTTTCTATTCATGTTATCCATTTCAGTTTTGGAATTGATTATCCTTAACTAGGATTTACCCTCTATATTCTTATTTAATTAGTTTAACAAAAGGTCTCATACTTTTTGGTCAAACACCAGGGCTGGCAGATCATTGAGTGACTACGCCAGACCAGTCTATAATCAGGGACTGTCGAGTGTCAGACCTCTACCCATAGAAGCAAATAATTTTTAGTTAAAGCGAGCTTGCTTCAAACCATCCAAAATAAACGTGTCTTCTGAGGGAAGGTGAATGATGATACAAACACTCACTTGATGGGCTTTGAGGAAATCATGAACACATTCTAGTACAATGGAGTGTCAAAAGATGTAGTCTACTTAAGGGCATTCACCTTTTTACTGAAAGATGATGCAAATCACTGGCTTCGAAGCCCACCAACTAGGTCGATAAGACATGGGAAGATATGACAAAAAAGTTTCATGATATGTACTTCTCATCTACAAAAATAGGAAAATTTAGAAGAGAAATCCATAACTTTTCTAGAAGGACACTGAAACATTCTTTGAAGCTTGGGAAAGATTCAAGGAGATAGTGAGAAGGTGTCAGCACAATGGAATTGAATTGTGGATGCATCTCCAGGATTTTTGGGATGGACTGACACCATCTTCATGAAGAACTCTGAGTAATGCAGTTGGAGGTCCATTAACGAAGAAAACCTCAGAGGATATTGTCTCTATCCTTGATGAATTATTCGAGGATGCTAACCAATCACCCGCAGAGAGTAATGACAGAAGAAAATAAGTTAGAGTTCACTAGGTGGACTCTAACACATTAGTGCAAGACAAGCTAGACACCATGGCCAAAGAAATAATGAAGTTGACCCAAGTCAAGGCACAGAGTGAGCCCCAAGAAGCATGTGATTTTTGGGGAATGGGACACCCTACGCATGAGTGACAAGCTTCAGCTGTGGTAGTTAATGCTATGGGAAACCAAATTGCCAACATGTTGTCTGAGAGGGCTCCTAGGACTCTACCCTCTAACATAGAAAAGAGCCCCAAAAAACAATCAAGGTGTATCTCTGAGAAGTGGAAAAACATTGATTGATCCAGTTGTGAAAACTAAACTTGAGGTGGTAAGCAAAAACACTGATAAAATGGAGGAGCAAAAGAGTGGAGAATGAAAGGTGAGAGTAATGAGGCACAAATGGAGATTGAAGAGAGTAGACACATGCCAACTCTACCATTCCCCCAAAAGATGAAGTAGAAATAACTAACAAGTGCTTTGGGTAGTTCTTGGAGATGTTCAAGAAACTATATGTGAATATTTCCTTTATAAAGGTTCTAACTTAGATGCATGCTTACGCTAAGTTCTTGAGGGAAATCTTGTCCAGTAAGAGGAAGCTAGAGGAACAATAACGGTCAAGCTGAATGCCCAATATAGTACCATATTATAAAATAAAAATTTCTCAAAAGTGTGGAGATACAGAAAGCTTCTCCATACCAATGCTCATTGGGGAGTGAGACATTTGACAAGGTTTTATGGACTATAGTGCTTCAATAAATCTAATGCCTTTGTCTGTGTTCAAGAAACTTGAAGGTGAACTTGGAGTGATCTAGTCCATACCAGTGTCCTTGCAAGCAGCTGACCAGACCACCATCTTACCTGAAGGAATCATTAAAGATATTCTAGTATTGGTGGACAAGTTTGTGTTCCCCATAGACTTTATTGTGGCGGACATGGAAGTGAACGAGGAGGTGCCTCTAATTCTAGGAAGGCCTTTTCTATGTACATGTAGAGCGATTCTTCATATCTACGAGGGGCAGCTCATGCTCAGAGTGGGTAACGAGAAAGTGGTGTTCCAGATGAAAAGAAGGATGAAATATCCCAGTTATGAGGCATCTGCCTAATCATGTTTTAAGCTTGATGTTGTTGGGGAGTTAGCTGAAAAATACAAGTTTGATAAGCTTGTAAAGGACACCCTAGAGAGGTGTATTACTCAGTCTAGCACAGTGGAGGATGAAGATCCGAAAATCAAGAAAGAGACTGAAGCTCTTAAGACTAAGAATCAAGTAGTTGATGAGGAGGAAGTTAAAAAGGAGCCGTCTAAGCCTACTGTGAAATTGAAAGTCCTCCCTACTCACTTGAAATATGATTTTCTTGAGACTAACCATTTTTTGTGATTATCTCTGCTTACTTAACAGGTGCACAAGAACAGAAGCTGGTAGAGATGTTGAAGAAGTACAAGAAAGCCATTGGCTAGACCATAGCTGATATTCAAGGAATTAGTCCAGCCATTTTCATGCACAAAATTTTGCTGGAAGAAAATAACAAGACAATAGGACAAACCCTACACAAGCTAAACTAGAATCTGGAGGAGGTAGTGCGCAAGGAGATTATCAAGTTGTTAGATGTGAGAGTGATTTTTTTCCATCTCTAATAGCTCATAGATCAGCCATGTATAAGTTGTACCTAAGAATCGGGGCATGACAGCGGTGACAAATTAAAACAATAAATTGATCCCAAACAGTCACATAGTGACTAATGTTCATTGATTAAATGAGGTTAAATGATGTAACAATGAAAGAACACTTCCCACTTTCCTTTATTGATCATATCCTCGGGAAGGTGGCTAGACATGGTTGTTATTATTTCTTGGATGGGTACTCTGGCTACAATCAAATACCCATTGTCCCTGAATATGTTGAGAAGACTACTTTCACTTGCCCTACATGAATTTTTTATTATAGGAGCATGTCTTTTGGGTTGTGTAATGTACCGGCCACTTTTCAGAGGTGCATAATATCTATCTTCTCATATCTGAATGGGAAGTGCCTAGAGGTGTTCATGGATGACTTCACTCTATTTGGTGATGATTTTGATGACTGTATGAAGAACATGGAACTTGTGCTCAAACGTGAGAAGCCATTCACCTGGTTATTAACTGGGAGAAGTGTCACTTTATGGTAAAAAGATGGAATTATTCTAAGCCACAAGGTAACTGCATTTGGCGTTAAAGTTGACAGAGCAAAGATTGATGTAATTTCTGGACTTCTACCACCGGTTTCTGTTAAGATCATAAGGATTTTCTAGGGACATGCTGGGTTTTATAGGAGGTTCATCTAAAATTTCTGCCCTACCAAGCCATTGACGACATTGCTAGCTAAAGATGTCGAGTTTGTAATCACTATGGAGTGATTGGGGGATTCGAATTGATAAAGAAAAAAGTTTTTAGTGCTCCTATTATGGTGACAACTGGTTAGATCCAGCCATTTGAGATAATGTGTAATACTAGTGATGTAGCTGTCGGAGCAGTTCTGGGCAATGAAATGATAAGATTTTTAGGCCCATCTATTATGCAAGTAGAAAATTGAATGATGCTCAAGTGAACTATGCTACAACTGTGGAAAGAGTTCTTTGTTGTGGTCTTTGCTTTTGACTATTTTAGATCATAGTTGGAAGGAGTCCAAGTCGCGTCTGATGCAGTGGGTGTTGTTGTCACACCCCCTTTTTACACACCCGAAGGTAGTACAAGGGAGTTTTTTCAATTAAAGTGAAATTATTCGAATTGGGATTATTTATTCATTTTTGTTCAGAGTCGCCACTTGGGATGGTTTGTTTTCTGGTGTCCCAAGTCACCGGTTTATTTTAAATCCCAAATCGAGGAAGATTTCGACTTTCCTTTTTGAAGTCTGCGAACCATAAATTCTGAATAAGGAATTCTGTTAACCCGAGGGAAGGTGTTAGGCACCCCCGGATTTCGTGGTTCTAGTACGGTCGCTTAAACTATCATAATTGGCCTATTATTTGATTTTAATACATGTTTTAACCTATGATTCAATTTTAACTTTATACCCGCTTTTATTTAATTATTTTTTAGGAAAGATTCAACGTCATCTAAAACACGTCTTGAACAACGTCACATAAATGCACCCGCGGTCCACGACAATTTTATCTAACGTTGTTGAGATTCGGATTTGGGTCACATAAATGCACACCTGAGTTTAGGAAAGTAATTTTTAAATAGCGTGCCTAAAGCAGCTACACACTTTTAAATTTGCGAGGGCCATGAAAAATTCAACTAAATGGCACGCCTCGATTTCTAAGGATTCAAATATTAATTAAACGAGGGCCATGCATTTTGAGATTTTATTTGGCACGGCACACCTCAATTCCAATTTTAAAGGAAAACTCGAACTAAACTTGGAGGGCCATAAACTATATCTTATTAAATATGGCACGCCTCAAATCTACTTTAAGAATCTAATTAATTAATTGAGGACGATTTTGAGAAAATTGTAATTACTTTAAACTAAAGCCCAAACTTAATTCATTAAAACGGATGGACTAACATTAAACGAGATCCGATTTATTTAAAAGCCCGGGCCTAACGTGAAATGCAAGGCTGCCAAATTGCTAATTTCACAATAGTCCAAGCCAGGCCCAAAAGGGAGCCCAACTTTGAGAATGGACCAGCTTCGCAAAACTTGGGACTCAAGATCGAGTCCCCTCATAGCACAAAACATCATGCATTCGGATTCAAAATTACAAATCATATTGTTTCTTGAAAATCAAAACAACTACTGATTGCCTTTAAAAAAATATCAAAGAACATTTAGCGTCAATTTCTCTTCATGCAGAAGATATAATCTCACAATAACTCATTCTTGCTATCTAACATTTAATACTATCACAACTTTTAACCAACAGCACTTCATAACCTCAAAATAACAGAAAACATTTACTAATCTAGACTCAAAAGGGAGGTTTTATATTCTAGCCTACGTTTGTCATTTTAGTAAGCTTAAAATCAGAAATCCATATCAAACAATGCACTGACTTCAACTGAACTAACACAAATCTAACACATATAACTTGACTGAATATTTTGCTGCAAACATCCTTAATAGTCCCTTTTATACAAACACCAAGCTCAAACTCATGTAGACCAAATGGCTAAAACCCATAATTTATCCAATATTACAAAAATCAAACTTAAAACTAAAACAAAGATGAGCCAACATAACCAAAGAAAATCAACTGACTACAGAATCTGATTTTTCGAGGATGCAGGAAAAAAACATTTTATAAACTGATATGTTCTATATTTCAACTCAAACAAATAGCTTCATGATCCTCCATTTCACATGTCAAGAAGGTGAAAAATACCTGAAAATAAAAGGGAAGCAAAAGAAGTGCAGAATCAGTAGACAACAGTAGTAGAACAAAGCCCAGCAATAGGAAACAACCAGCAAAAACCAGCTCAAAACCAGTCAATAGAACATTAGAAGAACAACAACTCAGAACCAAATCTTCAAGCCATTTAGTCGAACCAGAAAAATAACTATGGAGTTTTCAAGAATTCTAACTAGCACAGGAGAATCAGAAATCCAAAACAAGCAGAACTTTAGTAGTTTTTTAACAAAGAAATGCAGGAAATTCAGGATTATTTTCAGAATCAACCATTCAGTTTTTTTCAGTATTTTAATCTCTAAAAAAAATCTGACTTGCTAATGAAGAAAGGGTGCCTTTATAGGCAAGCTTTTAGGGCAGCATAAAGAAATCAGTTTTTGCACTTAAAACCTTTTTGAATTCTCATTTTTGCTTAAGTATCCTTAGTGTAAAAAATTAGTTTTCACTTAAGCCCCAATGACAGCTTCTAGGAAGCTTCCCTATTCAGTTAGGAGAGATTCCCTCACCTAGATTTCCTAATTTACCCCTTAAATACCCCTGTTTTTACTTCTACCCACCAGACAGAACATGGGTCAAATTGACCCCCAATCAATTGTTATGGATCTGTATAACCCAAGTTGAATCCCCTTTTGGGCTTTCTGATTTTCAGAACCCAAATCAACATTGAAAGCTCAAAACTCTCGAATGCTCAATTACAGAGTCTTAAAGACTCGAAAACTTTGGGCCCAAACAGAAACAAAATCAAAACACATCCAAACTTAGAACCAGAAAACAAATACTAATTAAACAAATTTAAAATTAACATGCAAACACGGATGATTTGGAGAGATGGAAAAATGGAAAACAAAAAATCAGAAAATAAAAGGAAGAAACAGAAGAAGATGAGAAGAGAACCATAAATATAAAAAATTAAATAACATAAAGTAAAGAAAAAATACCTAAGAAGTGGTCATGGACAGTACGGATTTGAAACGAGTCTCCAAATCTTCAAATCTTCGGCCGATTTTGACATTAATCGCGTGTTCTTATCAAGAACACACGAATAAAACCAAAATAGACCTCAAATTTTAATGAAATCTCGATTCAGGGGGTTTTGGGATTTTAGGGTTCGTCAATTCAAATCAAAATTCGACAGATCCTAGGGTGATTCGAAAGAAACGAAGTAGAGATTGGGGAAGAGGAGGTAATGTGGGTTCTATGGTGTTATTTTGGGACCGGTCTGAGACGGCGCCGCCGGCCGGAGAATGGGGAATTGAAGGGCGGCGTCTCTAGGGTTCTTCAGAGACGAAGGGTGAAGGGGTTAGGAGATAGGTTTGGACTGGGGGGAGGGGTGCCATGTTCGGACAGCTATATAGTAATGAGGACCCCAGTTCCGGACCGTTTGATCAAATAAGATCAACGGTCCTGATTTGGGCTATTAAAAACGGGGTCGTTTGGCTACTGAGCGAGATTACCGGGTTGGGGGCGGATCTGGGCTAATTTTAACGGGTACAAAGGGGGTGACTGTTTGGGCCTGAGGAAAATTGAATAAAAAGGGCCCAAAATCTGACTCTCTTCATTCTTTTCTTTTTCTTTTTTTTTCAATTTTCTTTTTAATTCCTTTTTCTTTTAAAAACAAAAATAAAAATAAAGCCTAACTTAATTTCTAACCCAAATTATCCTACCAAATTAACTTAATTTAATTACCACAACTAATTAAATTAAAGAAAAACTAACAAAATTTAAAGCTAAAAATTAAACAATGCAAAAATAAATTATTTTTTGTGATTTTCCATTTTTTGTAAAACATTAATTTACCAATTAATCTAAAAAAATGTAAAATTAAATCCTAAATGCAAATGCAATGTATTTTTTTTTTTTTGTATTTTTATGAATCAAATAAGATTAAACATGCACACAGAATGCAAACAATCATGAAAATTCTACAATAATTTCTAAAATAACAAATAATTAAAAGGAAGAAATCTAATTTTGGAATTCTGTAGGAGTAATTCATGTGAGGCAAATATCACGTGCTCACAGTTGTTGCTGTAAATCAAGGCGAGATCAAAGATAGAAAGGGCGCTGGAAATCAAGTCGCAGATCATCTATCTCGACTTGAGTGACCTCCTGTAGAGACACTGGAAATAAAGGAAGAGTTCTTCGATGAGCATATTTTCTCCATTGTTGCGGTCTCCGTAAGACCACATTGGTAAGTTGATATGGCCAACTTTTGGTTAGTGGAGTGCCTCGTTTCCTCTCTCATGATCAAAGAAGGAAGCTTCAAGGTGAGGTAAAAAGTTTTTTTTTGGAATTACCCCAGCTTGTTTAAATTGTGTGCAGATGGTGTAATTCGGGATGTGTACCCAAAGGAGAAATAGAAAGCATTTTGTTTCATTGCCATGATAGAGCAGTTGGAGGACACTATGGTGGAAATCGCACTGAAGCAAAGGTCATGAAAGTCTCTTTCTATTGGCCAACTCTGTATAAAGACGCACAGGTGTATGTAGCTGCATGTGATAAGTGTCAAAGGGCAGGTAACATTCGCAAGAGGTATGAGATGCCATAAACTCCATTCTGGTATGTGAAATGTTTTATGTTTGGGGCATTGACTTTATGGGTCGTTCCCATCGTCCCATTCTTATGAGTATATCCTAGTAGCCGTTGACTATGTCTCTAAACGGGCCGAAGTAATCCCTACTAGGAATAATTGTTACATCTCACTTTTTCGTACGTTAAAAGTTTCGTCTTCAGTTAATTGACGTGGACTCGGAGATGAGCTCATTTTGACGTTAATGTATTTACGCTATTTATGACAAGCGATAACTAAGTGTCCTGAAGGATAAAGGGTACACGAATTAAAGAAAATGAGTTTCATTAAAAGTGGCCACACGAGTCGAGAGATAATATCTGATGATTATGAACTAGTTGCAAGGTACTATATGACCACGGTTGTATAATATATAAAGTATATTAAAAATAAGTTGAATTTTATGAAATTTGTTTGGCATTTTTTTAAATTACGCGGGTAATTGATTAATTACCGGGTAACGGAATATTACCAGTTAACTAATAAGTGAATAACAATTTATAAAATACACCCCCAAAGAAACGTGGCATAAGGCCACAATGACTAAGAATGACTCTTAGTCATTTATGCCATGTGGCTACTTGAGGTTAGATTAAAATGTAACCCAAATAAGACTTGGATATAAAGTCTTATCTCATAAACATTCTTATCCAAGGGTTAGATTAAAAGGTAAGGAGCTGATCCTAAGCTCATTTCGCCCAAAATTCAAAGAAGCAGAAGCTTGATTATTTTCGTTCAAAATTCAAAGAAGCAGAAGCTTCATTTTTTCGTTCAAAATTCAAAGAAGAAGATGCTTCATTTTTTTAGTTCAAAATATTTCACAGAAGCAAAAGCTTCATTTCGTTCAAATAATTTAAGGAACAAAGCATAATTCCATCAAAATTTTGCGGTTGCAAAAGAGTACGGTACAATCTTCAAGAATATTATACGGAGTTTTCCTTACTCTAGGTATGTTAACGCCAACCCTTCTTTCTTTTGGCACGGTCCAAGTTATACTGAAGAAACGAGCAAACGCACAGTTTCCACAAATTACTCTATTCATAGAAATACTAGGGGTGTCTATATTCTTGATTCCCCATGTGAATTATTATTATCTTCTATTCATGGGTCTCAGAATAATACGCAGTTGAAAAAGTTTATCCGGAAGGAATATTGAAATTTTTACGTATTTTTCATGCATTTCACCCATTTATACATGTGCATTGACCCATGACCAGATGGCGTTATATACGCGTATATATGTTAATATATGTATATGGGATATGGAAAAAGGTTACAGCGTTGTATACGCACCACCACCTGATCAGTTGGTATATGTTGATGATGTTGCCCATAGTGGCCAAGACGATATGATAGGATGCCCTCAGTGGCTTGATGATATTATGTACACCCATATCTATGCGTGACACGACATTTATACGCACATGCATGACACTATAAATATTTCAGAATTTCCAAAGTTATTCAGATTTAAAGATGTGTTTCTTTATTTCATGTTTCATATATGTCTTTTACGTACTAATTTTGATGCCTTACATACTCAGTACATTTTTCGTATTGACGCCATATTTCACGGGGCCTGCGTTCATGCTCGCAGGTGCAGGTAGGCAAGCTGGCAGTCCTGCTTCTTAGGATCCTTGATCAGCGAGAGTTGGCGTGCTCCACTTGCTCCGGAGCTGCTTTTGATTTTCGTACGATATGCTTGTATACATACATGGGTATGACGTGGCTCAGTCCCGTCATTGTGCAGTTGTATTTCGATTAGAGGTCTGTAGATAGTTATGTATAGTTGGATAGTACGTGGCATTGTCGGGTTTCAGTTATGGGTATATAGTTGTCAATAGCAGCCTTGCCGGCTCGCCCGTTATATTCTGCATATATATATATATATATATATATATATATATATATATATATATATATATATATAT